>NW_028317810.1:14919800-15074100 GCF_062004578.1 Staurois parvus
GCTCTGACTAGCAACTTGACACAGGGTTGTTTATTCTTACTCCCCATGACGGGGGATCAGGAAGGAATTTTTTTCCCAGCAGGAGCAAATTGGATCGTGCTTTGCTGGATTTTTTTGCCTTCCTCTGGATCGACTGTGGGTGTAGGATTATAACTTTTTTTTTTTCTATGGTTGAACTGGATGGACTTTTGTCTTTTTTTCAGCCAGACTAACTATGTAACTATGGAACATTGGTGGGGAGATCAATATAAGAAAGTAAATGCTGCTAGGCATGGGGAATAAAATGAACTGGTTGCTGTGCCTTGCATGAACACAGCACAAATTCAATTGCAGATTCTTGAAAGAGGGCTCTTTTTGAAATCTGGAGGCTGCAGGGCCTAATTGTTGGAAAAAGAGATTCCCTTCATGAAAGGTGCATTGTAGTGTGCCATGTTACAGAAAAAAAAGTACATTAAGAATAGTTCATTCACTTTTCTTAAGCTTTTTGGTGCAATAGGTAGCTCCTTCAAATTAATAAGTTGCCTTAAAGCAGCACACATTACCAAAACCAACTCAGAAGAAGACTTTGGTACTCGCTTGCTCTGCTGGACTTTACATTTGTTGATGTCACCAGTCAGGCACTGGCAAAGGGGACGAGTAGTGGAAGCATTCCTCTGCTGGCTCTTTGTTTACAAGGGACAACAGCATTTGGCCAAGCTGTCACTGCATCAGCAGGCCCCAGTTGATGTAGGACTGAATGTGGCATGATATAAATACAAAGGTCCGCACTGATCTGCATGGCCTACTATGGTGGAAAGTTCTGCCAGTGGTTAAGATAATTGAGCAAAAAGTCAAGGCAATTGGATCCTGAATACCAACTTGTGCATTTATAAGTATAGGAATATTATTTTTAAGCATGTAAGAGCATAGAATTTCTCAAGTTAGCCGCATTATATTGCTAATATATTTCAATGTCTTTGATCTACAAGAAGTATTTATTTTAAAGCAAATGAATTACTCTTTTTTTCTGTGGATAGCAAAATCTATTTATTTATAGATGACAGTCTTTATTACCTAAAATCAGAGAAAACACATAGAAACCCTAAAGAAACAAACAGAACAACTGGCAGAAGGACTAAAAATCTAAACTAAACAAGTAACTGAAAAGAAGTTAAATAATATTGATAGGCGGAGAGGATATACTGGACACTGGGCGGTGCTGCTTGTCATTTCAGAGCTCAGACCACCATAGGAGAAGTATATGCTGGGAGGCTGGACGCCGTTGGACCTATCTAATGAGCTGGATGGGATCCCAGAGTGTGTGCTGATATCTCCTCCTGGTGACCGGATGCTGTCTGCAATGTGAACCAGGCTCTCCTGCCCACTGACGACACACCAGAGTATATGCATACAACGCCTTGTTTGTATGCCCTTGTGGTAAGCGCATAATTTTGTTGGTTTCTTCAGGATTGTATATTGATGCCTTGATGTTATGAACATTTTTGTTCTCTAACGGGTTTGGTTCAACTATCACATTTGGAACCTGAACTGGCTACCAGCATCATAACTTTATTCATACGGAACTATTGGGAACTTAGTTCTCTACATTTAATTTTTGTTTAGCGCTGCATACCTTGTGTTCATGTGATTTTAAGTTGTAAGGTGTTGAGATTTACCTTGTATGCTAGCTGCTGTATGGTGTCTTTTTTCATTACTTTTTGCGCTCACTTACCCCATTGTTATTTGAGAGGATATACTGTTTTTGTTGCATCAGTGGGCAGAAGATGGTCAGAGAAGGTTCAACCACAAATTAGGTGCATTTTTACAAGGATGAAAAAAAACAACAAAAAATATGGCTTTTCCAATTTGAGTCTGGTATACATTTGTTGTTCTGGCACAGAAGCAAAGCCCTATTGATGTGATGTCAACAAAGTATTATAGTTGATTCACACCACAACACACGTATACTGTACATTGATGAGCACATTGACATGAGTTTTTACTGCACGTTCAACTATTTTTTTTATACTTTTCTTTCTGTACAGGAAACAAAGATCAAACTACAACGTTTTTTAATGTTTTGATAGGCATGTTACTTTGATGCAAGTTGACATGTTTTTGCAGCATGCCTACATTTTTCCTCAAAGCACAAAAACACACTAGTGTGAAGTGAACAGGACACATAGACAGCAACTGTTTTTAGAGAGTCCTTGGCTGAGCCTGCATTGATCAATACAGATCAATGCAGCTCCAATCTTTGAAACTCTCTCAGCATTTATAGTATTGAACACAGGCAAGCTTTCCACAAAATGTAATTCCATTCAGCACAAGACCTTTTCACAAACACATATCAGTGATGTTAATCAAAAAACCTGCGCCAAAAAAATATTTAACTCCTTAACCAATGCTGCTGCTCATGGTTGACAAACCATCAAACAAAATAAATAAAAATAAAAAACACAGCGCAAAAAAATTATATATATATATATATATATATATATATATATATATATATATATATAAAATAAAAAAACTTAAATAAATATATTAAATAATATATGAAATAATGTCCAAATAAAAGTGCAAAAATAAAAGTCCCAGTCCAAAGAATGAAAATATCTTAAATCCAATGTGCTCCAAAGAAATAAATAAAAATGTTCCGTATGCAGAACTTCAGTGTATTAACACCATCCGTGATAACCAACATATACTGCACTCACCATTCCTTCTATTCCTTCTGGGAAATCCTTCTATTGGAGCATTCTTCTGAGCAGTGGAAACCCCTATTGGCAGGATATATAACATCCAATATCTTTGGATTGGGACTTTTATTTTTGCACTTTTATTTCGACATTATTTCATATATTATTTAATATATTTTTGATTTAAGTTTTTTGATTTTATTTATATATATATATAATTTTTTTGTGCTGTGCTTTTTATTTTTACATATTAGTGATGATTGCAAATTGTGTTCACTAGCAGAGAACTGATTTTCAATCTGTGGTACATGTACATTTTTAAAAGAAGAAAACTGATTGTATATAACCAAAAACTTTGAAATTCTGATTCTGCTGTTAACTATAGCTTTTCAATAGTCTTTCAACAGCAACCTTAAGATGAGATAATAGTGAGTTGCATATCTATGATCAGCATTTCTATACTGACAATCTGGCATTTATCAAGAGGTCTGCAGGCTGGTGTGAAGTGCCCTTCACTACTCATTAAGAGTCAATCCTTGTTTATTTCAGCAGTAAAGTTCACTGTATTCATTATACTTTCTGCTCTTCTACCCAAAGAAGGTGTAGAGAGACCTGAACACTAACTCTCAAAAGAGCCAACTTTACTAAACTGTGCTCAATACTACATGACATTAAATGGGATAAAATTCTAGAAACAAAGAACATTGAGCCAAAAATGGGAGTGCTTTACAAACACATTAACTAGTTACATTAGACAGTGCTTTCCAATGGGCAGCATATATAAAAGAAGTGAAAGCTGGGTGGCTAAATACTATTGTAAAAAGGCATATTAACAAGAATAAATTGTCCTTTTAAAAATATAAGGGTGAAGAGTCACTGTTGGCATTGCAACACTACTAATATTGCTATAAGAAATGTAAGAGCCTGATCACGTCACCTAAAATAGACAAGAGACACATAGTGAAGGAAAGTAAAAAAAAAATGTTTTTTAAAATATATTAATAGTAAAAAATGAGGTCAGAGCATGATGGCCCCATAAAGGATAATCAGGGGAAGTTGGTTAAAACTGACAAAGAGAAGGCAATTGTATTAAATACATTCTAAATTTACAAAGGAAAAGGGTATAATAAGCAGAACTGCATTCTTAGTAACACAACATGGAATGTACCCTTGTGGGTAACAGCAGCTAATGTTCAAAAAAGACTTAAAAAACTTAATGTGAATAAATCACCAGGACCAAATGGATTACAGCTGAGCCTCCTTAAAGAACTGAGCCTTGTTATAGCCAGAGAATGATTTCTAATTTTCAAGAACAGCTTACTGATTGGAATGGTACCAACTGATTAGTGAAACGCTAACATGGTACTAATATTCAAAAAGGTACAAGATATATACCTGGAAACTACAAACCAGTCAGCCTAACATCAATAGTATGTAAACTATTGGAAGGAATGATAAGAGACTATATCCAATAATTTGCTGATAAAAATAGTATTATTAGTAGTACCCAGCATAGATCTATGAAAGATCGTTCTTGCCAGACCAACATGTTAACATTTTATGAGGTAAGCTATAATTTAGATAGAGGAAGGCCTGCAGACATGGTGTATCTGGATTTCACCAAAACATTTGATATGGTACCCCATTAATGCTTAATTTACAAAATGAGGTCTGTTGGCATTGATGATAGGTTATGTACCGGAATGGAAAACTGGATACAGAAGCGTGTCCAGAGGGTGGTAATAAATAGAGTATCTTAAGAATGGTCTGGAGTTGTAAGTAGGGTACCCCAAGACTCCTGGGGTTAATTCTGTTTAACGTGTTCATAAATGATACTGAGGTTGGTATAAGATAGCTCGATCTTAGTGTTTGCTGATGATACAATGCTAAGCTTGACAAAAAAATTCACAACAGGATATAGCAACTTTATGAAGACCTTCATAAAAGAAAGGGTTGGGCAACTAAACGGCAAATGAGGTTTGATATTGAAAAATGTAAAAAAAAATGCATTTGGGGGCTATATGTAAAAACATACAGTCATGGCCGAAATTGTTGGCACCCTTGATATTTCTCCAGGAAATCATGTATTTCTCACGAAACGTATTGCATTAACACATGTTTTGCTATACACATGTTTATTCCCTTTGTGTGTATTGGGACAAAACAAAAAAAGGGAGGAAAGAAAGCAAATTCGACATAATGTCACACAAACCTCCAAAAATGGGCTGGACAAAAGTATTGGCACCCTTTCACAACTGCGGATAAATAAGAATGTTACAAGCATGTGATGCTCCTGTAAACTCACCTGGGGCAAGTAACAGGTGTGGGCAATATAGAAATCACACCTGAAAGCAGATAAAAAGGAGAGACGTTCACTTAACCTTTGCATTGTGTGTCTGTCTGTGCCACACTAAGCATGGACAACAGAAAGAGGAGACGAGAACTGTCTGAGGACCTGAGAACCAAAATTGTGGCAAAATATCAACAATCTCAAGGTTACAAGTCCATCTCCAGAGAACTAGATTTGCCTTTGTCCACAGTGCGCAACATTATCAAGAAGTTTGCAACCCATGGCACTGTAGCTAATCTCCCTGGTCGTGGACGGATGAGGAAAATTGATGAAAGATTGCAACGCAGAATAGTCCGGATGGTGGATAAGCAGCCCCAAACATGTTCCAAAGACATTCAAGCTGTCCTGCAGGCTCAGGGAGCATCAGTGTCAGCGCGAACTATCCGTCGACATTTAAATGAAATGAAACGCTATGGCAGGAGACCCAGGAGGACCCCACTGCTGACACAGAGACATAAAAAAGCAAGACTACAGTTTGCCAAAATGTACTTGAGTAAGCCAAAAGCCTTCTGGGAAAACGTCTTGTGGACAGATGAGACCAAGATAGAGCTTTTCGGTAAAGCACATCATTCTACTGTTTACCGAAAACGGAATGAGGCCTACAAAGAACAAAACACAGTACCTACGGTAAAATATGGTGGAGGTTCAATGATGTTTTGGGGTTGTTTTGCTGCCTCTGGCACTGGGTGCCTTGACTGTGTGCAAGGCATCATGAAATCTGAGGATTACCAAAGGATTTTGGGTCGCACTGTAGGGCCCAGTGTCAGAAAGCTGGGTTTGCGTCCAAGATCCTGGGTCTTCCAGCAGGACAATGACCCCAAACATACGTCAAAAAGCACTCAGAAATGGATGGCAAAGAAGCGCTGGAGAGTTCTGAAGTGGCCAGCAATGAGCCCAGATCTAAATCCCATTGAACACCTGTGGAGAGATCTTAAAATTGCTGTTGGGAAAAGGTGTCCTTCCAATAAGAGAGACCTGGAGCTGTTTGCAAAGGAAGAGTGGTCCAAAATTCCGGGTGAGAGGTGTCAGAAGCTTATTGATGGTTATAGGAAGCGACTGATTTCAGTTATGTTTTCCAAAGGGTGTGCAACCAAATATTAAGTTAAGGGTGCCAATACTTTTGTCCAGCCCATTTTTGGGGTTTTGTGTGACATTATGTCATATTTGCTTTTCTGCCTCTGTTTTATATTTGTTCCAATACATACAAAGGGAATAAACATGTGTATAGCAAAACATGTGTTAATGCAATACCTTTTTTGTGTGAAATACTTGATTTTCAGGAAAAATATCAAGGGTGCCAACAATTTCGGCCATGACTGTATGTTAAAATTACTTTTTTATATGTTAAAAAAAAATCTGTAGAATATATTTAAAAAATATATATTTTAAAAAATATTTTTCATATATTTGTAATATATAAAAAACGCATTTCAACATACAGTATATATATATATATATATATATATATATATATATATTTTTTTTTTTTAAATATATTTTTAAATATATTGAATACGGCCAAAATTGTAGTATTTCAAATATATGTCAATTTATTTGGGAAGAATATTTTTTAAATATATTCTACAGATTTTTTTTAACATATAAAAAAGTTATTTTAACATATGTTTTTACATATATTTGTAAATGCATTCCAAAAATGCAGATTAATTTTTAAAGGCACAGTATATTTGAAAATGTATTTTTAAAAATATTTTTCATATATTTAGAATTATATAAAAAAAGCATTTCAACATACAGTAAATATATACATTTTGAAATATATTGAATAAAGGCCAAAATTGTAGTATTTCAAATATATGTCAATATATTTGGAAATAATTTTTAAAAAATAAATTTAAAATATATTTTTCTTTCATGTGCGATAGACTACCTCTTTCCAATACTCTAGATTTACCAAATCTTGAGTATGAAGCCCAGTTCTGGTCATCAGTTCTTATGAAGGATATCCTGTTACTGGAGAGTCCAGAGAAGGGCACCAAATCTAATATGGGGGCTGGAGAACCTCAGTTATGAGGAATGACTACAGATATGGTCATTCAATGAAGTTGGATGAAAAGCAGTTTAAATGCGTAAGGGGTTCTTCACTGTTAGAGCAGTAAGGATGTGGAACTCTCTTCCACAGCTGATGGTGTCAGTGGGGAGTATCGTTATTTAAAAAAAAAAAATATAGATGTGCTTCTTAGCTAACTCAATATACAGTGATATGGGAAAGGGCAGTGATACAAACAACACATGATGACCTAGATAGACTGGTGTTTTTACCAACTATGTAACTATATGTGAGTGATTGTCTCTTCCAGTGCCAGGCTGTAGAGGGAGCCAGCATGGCTGTTTTTTTTTCTCAGCCACTCCCTGAAAGGTGTAGGATGGATCCTTTGGATCTTTCCAATATTTGGCATGGTTCTACCTCATCAACTGATAGCAGTCAATAGCCTGGTTCCTCCTGTGACCCAAAAATGTTTTGACCATACTTCTATTTTAAACTAAGCAGCTGTGAGTGAGCAGCATGCACCTGTGCATGGTGCTAGTTCAGAAACTGTAAATGACATGCAGACTGACGTTTTGCTTACACACAAAGATGCCCAGCTTGCAGGTAGCACTACTAGTTACAGTTTAAAAATTAAACATCCGTTGAAAAAGTCTGATGGCCAGTCCACACCAAAACACGGTGTTGGAAAGGCACTTTTTATAGGTGTTTCCCACACTGCAGGTAAATGTGCTGCCCTTGTGAGAGCATGCAGGTGCCATTGAATTGTTATTGGCACCCCAAATGCATCTTACATTTTAAAATTATTGGGAAAGGCAGGTTGGTCTTAGATGAATTGCAACATTAACCTTTTCACGCTGGCCGAACGTAAATGTGCAGCCTCCCGGCATCTGGGCCTAGACGCCAAGCGGCCGCACATTTGTGTTCTATTAAAAAAGAACATATGTGCTGAGAGCGCTCCCAGCACACATGTCCGGTACTCACGGAAAGAACCAGATCTCCTCTTTCGATCGGGACCTTTCCCGATCATGTGACAGTGTGTTACGGTGGTCACATGACCCTAAACTCCGCCCTGGCTTCTGGAACCCTTAAAGAGACGGGAGGTGCCGGCGTGAAGAAGTAAATGAATGCATACTAATTACTTAAAGCGTAGCTAAGCCCAAAACCAAAAATGTAATATTCATGCAAATAAATAATCAAACAATAAAATGCTCAATTACTAGTAGTGCTGTAAACAAAAGTGTCCATAAACACTAAAAGTATTTAATAACTCATCAGAAAGTGAATTATCAAACAAGTCCTCAATGTCCCCAAAATGAAATTTTTTTTAATTATTAGAAGTCCAACTGTGTATCCTCTTCCACCAAAATGTAACACTGATGTGCCTCCAGTGACCACCACTCCTTTTCTCCAATCCAGAGAAAACTCAAGTTGCCTGTCATATTTCAGATAGGCACTAATAGCTCAGAACAGCAACTCTAGATTGCCAGGTACCTTCCCACCCCCGATTCGTCTCATATAGGTACTGTACATCATATATCGTGCAAAGGAAAAATGCTCTAGTAGTGCAGTAAAACCAAGGATACCAACTTTATTTCAAAAGAAAAAGGCTCACCAAACAGAAGGCTCACCAAACAGATTCTTGCAATAGAACATATCATTCATAACTTGTAAACCAGGGTAATGGCTTACAAGTAATACAAATTTTATATAGTGTCTTCATTTTCCAAGAAATTGTGATAAAAATGTATAACTCCATAAAACTTGGCATGCCTCTTACTAAATACCTCAGACCATCTACTTTCCAAAAAGGGTAATTTGGGGGATATTTGTACTGTCTTGGCATTTTAAGAGCCTCAAGAGTTGAGATAGGCCGTCAGTACATCAGAATCGATCAATTTTCAAATATATATTTACCATTAGTAGACACTAAACCAAAGACATGTAGCAGAATACATTTTGGCATAAAATAATGACAACATTTGTTTTTTTAATTTTTTTAATAGAATATGTTTCATAACAGAAAGTAGAAAATATAATTTTTTTCAAAATGTTTGGCTTTTTTTTTGTTTATATAATAAAACCTAAAAAACCCAGTAGTGATCAAATACCACAAAAAAAAGCTCTATTTGTGTGAAAAATAATTATATAAATGTAATTTGCTTGCTGTGTTGCATTTACCACTTAAAGTAGTACAGTGCTGAATAGCAAAAAGTGGCCTGCATGAAGCGGGTAATACCCCTATGAGGTCAAGTGCTTAAAGTTTTATTAAAATCCAAAAGCAAATATTTATTATATTGCAGCTCACAATTTCTTAGATGTGATGGCTGCTTTCATTTTTTTTACTTTCTTCTATTTTCATCTGGTGATCCAGCCAGTAAGTCTGTTTTTCAAAAGAACAAGCTCTCAAGTAGAATGTTGCAGCTGCAGAGAAGAGACAATGATCAACTTTATTTATCTATGTAAAAGCTTTACCCCAAAAGGAAAAACTGTTTGATCTTACTGCTTGTAAAGTGTTTTCTGGCTTCAATTTATTAGTGTACACACTCCCCTCCCCCCAGACTGACAATGCTGTCAAAAGGTGCCTCCTATGCTTCTTCTTTCCACAGTGGGGACACTCTAACACAGGATGTGTGTTACCGGCCAGATCATCAGGTGAAAATAGAGGGGAAAAAAGTCTAAGAAAAGAAAACTAATGCAGTGACTACATTTACTGATTGGCAAGCTGCTATATATTACATTTTGTTTTGGGTTTAATACTGCTTTAAATGTGCTGGCTGCATTAGTTATCTTTTTAGTTTTCTTTTTTTAGGCTTTTTTTTCTTTTACTTAATCCTGGTAATCCTGAGCATAACACACTTCCTGTCCCTGGGTGGCTGCATCCCCCCCCCAGCTTTTCTATTAGTCCCCAATGCATAGGAAGTTCCTCTAGTGATACAGAATGTGAATTGCTTACATAGAAATTGTAAAGACACAACCATACATAAATTAGTTTAACTGCTTCCCCTCCGCCCTATAGCAGAAATATTGCTACAGGGCGGCATGGGTGAACAAAAACATGTATATTTACATGATTTTGCATTTCCGGGTAGGGGGCGTGCACAAGCCGCGCGCACGCCCTACCCACGCTGCCATTCGCAGCCTCGGCTGTCAATCACTGTGTCCCAGCCGGTGATTACTCGCCAGGCACCCAGTGATCGTCCAGTATCTCTGATAGAGAAGAGACCTGTTTATAAACAACACAGATCTCTCCCCTGTCAGCTCCTGCACACTGCTTTGTATGGCTCTGCATAGCAAAGCCAAACAAAGCAGTGTTCTTACAGTGACACACACACACATTAGCCCACGTAGTGAAACAGCACACAGTTAACCCTTTGATTGCCCCAGATGTTAACCCCTTTCTGCCCAGTGCCATTAGTACAGTGCCAGTGATTTTTATTAGAACTGATCACTGTATTGGTGTCACTGGGGATATCGATGACATCAGATCAGTTCCCCCCAGTGTCAGAATGCCCGCTGCAGTCCCACAGTCCCGTTATAAGTCACTGATCCCCGCCATTGCTAGTGAAAAAAAAAAGTACAGTAGACTGTATATACCACCATTTGTAAAGGCTATAACTTTCATGTAAACCAATTAATTTACACGTATTGGGATTTTTTTTTTAGCAGAGACATGTAGCAAAATACTTTCTGGCCTAAATTTCTTATGAAATTTGATTTTTAAAATTTTTTTACTGGACATGATTAATAGCAAAAAGTCAAAAATATAGTTTTTTTCTTAAAATTGTCAGTCTTTCTTTTCTTATAGCGCAAAAAATTAAAAAGGCGATCAAATACCACTTCTGTAGGGAAATTCTTCTGGCATGTGGCTAGTGTAGGGAGAGAGACCCCACTTGTTAGGGAAAGGTTCCTGACTAGGAGGGAAAGATTAAGGACTCGCTATCCTGGAAAGGAACTTCCCTCTTGGGACCAGAACGGCCAGGCTGCACTTCACGCTCTGAAACAGATGCTGTTGGCACCTTTCCTCCTATACATCTGACTACAGTTAACTGTGAATTATTTCCCCAGTGGTGCTCTCCCACCTGGGTGTTTGTGGCGTTGGATTTCTATTTAATACAAGTTCCAAGCTTTGCTGCAACCGGAATCTATGTATTTACTGCCTGTACCAGGATTTTCAGGATTTTCTTTGCCCTGCACAGGTGCTTTAATCAATGTCAATGGCTTTGTATTCATGACAGCCATTTTATCTAAGGGAATTTCCCCAAACAAGGCCTGTTGGGGGTACCTGTGGAGTGATGTTGGGAACCACTGCTTTATGGCTGTTGAGGAATATATCTCTTTCAAAAGTTTTTTTGTGCCCAAAATTCAGCTTTAACCACTTGCCCTCCAAAGGATTACCTCCCCTTCCTGTCCAGGCCATTTTTTGCGTTACGTTACTGCGTTACTTTAACTGACAATTGCGTGGTCATGCAACACCGTACCCATATGAAATGTACATCCTTTTTTCCCACGAATAGAGATTTCTTTCAGTTGTATTTGGTCACATGTGCGTTTTTTATTTTTTGTGCTATAAAAAAAAGACCGACAATTTTGAGAAAAAAACAATATTTTTTACTTTTTGCTATTAAACATGTTCAGTAACAAAAAATCAAATTTCATCATAAATTTAGACCAAAATGTATTCTGCTATATGTCTATGGCTATATGGCTATAAAAAATCCCAATACGTGTAAATTAATTGGTTTACATGAAAGTTGTAGCATCTACAAATGGTGGTATAATTACTGATCTTTTTTTTTTACTAGTAATGGCAGCGATCAGTGACTTATAGCTGGACTGTGGGATTGCGTCGGACATTCTGACACTGAGGGGGAACTGACTAGGTGTCACTGACATCCCCGGTGACACCAATACAGTGATCAGTGCTATCAAAAAGTACTGACACTGTACTAATGGCACTGGGCAGGAAGGGGTTAACATGTGGGGCGATCAAAGGGTTAACTGTGTACTGTGTGCTGTTTTACATAGGGGGTTGTGTTTGTGCTCCACTGTAAGCACAGCCATGCAAAGCAGTGTGCAAGAGCTGACAGGGAGGAGAACTGTTTTGTTTACTAACAGTTTTCCTCCCTGTCGGAGATCCTTGGCAATCACCGGGCTCCAGCGAGTAACTACTGGCCAGGAGCTGGTAATTGACAGCCGTGGCCGCAAATGACGGCTTGGGTAGGACGCCCCCTACCCAGAAATGCAAAATCACATATATATACATGGTTTTGCACACAGCTGCTGCCCTGTAGCAGTATTTCTGCTTGGGGCAGAGCTAAAGCAGTTAATTGATACCTATAAATATGTATGGTTCGCATTATGAAGTCCCTAACCCAAATCATTTACATGGATTGTGTATTAAGATGTGCTCATGCTTTCAGCTTGAATTGAATAATCTGTGTGTTAATCTGTGTTAAGATTCTGATAGACACAATCCAAACATGCATCACTCCCGCTCAAAAACAAATGGTCCAGTTAATGTTATCAAATTACTTGCAGATCTATTTGAACTCACCCTCTGCATAACATGACACGTTTTCATGTTATTCCATTAAAGACTGTCAGCGCCACATCTTCAAGTGTCTGTATTTTTATTTTTTTTTTTCCCTGTGAGTAATATTGTATGTCTGATTTAACTACGCACCATTGCATCAAGCAGTATAAACAGATGGGAATGGGGTCATGCATGACACATAACTCAAGCAGCACTAGGCTTTCTGTAAAAGCAAGTGAAGTAGTGCAGCAATAATCCACACAAGGCAGATAGACTGCTGAACAAGTCAGGCTTTCATCCAACAGAACTTAATCCTGAACAGTTTATATCTGTGACCTGTAGTGTGAACAGGTTTGTCTACTGCAATGCTAAAAATAGGCATTCTTTGGAAAAATTATTTTGAAAAAATACCTACATTTCTTTCAATAATTGTATGTCATAACTTCGCAGTCAGGATAGTTCTAGGTTAAAGGTGAAGTTTAGGTCTGATTTTTATTGTATAGTTACATTGGTTTAGCTTGGACCAATGTAAGTATGCATATCTTATACCTGACCAATCCCTGTAGAAGCTCATTTATGGGATTTGTTATCTTTCACTGTGCTCTCTCCGTTAGCATGTTCCAGGTAAAACAGATTTCTTATATGTATTTAATAATAGGTTAAGTTTATGGTATGAAAGCTTTTCTTTTATCTGTATGGCTTAGGTCTAACAAGTTTCTACTAGAAATGAAAATCAAATAACTGGGGGTTCTACTTTTCTAGATGGCATTTTTTAGGTGTCTCTAGTGTTCTAGTGCTGTAGAGTCTTAAAATTTTATATGAATGATTAACACACACACACACATCACTTTGTGGAACATATAAGTACATTCATTAAATGGCCTGTAGTGGGACAGGGGGTTCTCCCTGCAGCCCCCCAAGTATGTGTCTGAAAAATCAAATAAAAAGTACCAGGTCCACCATTTCTATCTGAAATTATTCTTGCCTACATTTCTATGTCAGTCATTCCACCCTTAGGGCCCCAGCCATGTCATCTTTGTCATTATTCACTGTGCACAGCAACCTTAACATGTCACTAACCTAATTGACATCAGCCCCCTGGCTGCAACCCACCTTCCGTGGTTCTGTGTTTATGCGTTGCTAGCTAATGAGACCGGTGACCAGTGTCAGATCACCTGACCTCCTCAGAAAAAAAAAATATCCTGCTGAGGGAGAGTACATTTTTTCTAGAGGGGGAGGCAGAAACTCAGTTCTGGACCAGACTGGTACTGCTGTTTTCTGAGATTTGGGTAGGTCACCATCTTGTTTAGCAAGTGAACCAGAGAAGCTTAAATTAATCTGGATAGTTGACTGACTACAAATCCAAACACTATATTAGGGGCACAGTCTATTTTTTTAGGGTCACTCACTCCTGTACTGGACTGGTAATGCTGTTTGTTTGTATTTAGGCCAGTGGCCATCTTGTTTGGCAAATGAATCAGAAAAGTCAAAACTAATCCGAGTAATTAATCTACTAAAAAGTAAAACACTATATCAAGGGGAGCAGTAAGAATAGTATAAATTATTTTGGAGCCCTGGTGGCCAGTCACTCACTTCTGGTCTGGTAATGTTGGGATTTGGGAATTGGGAGGCCATCATCTTTAGCAAATAAACCAAAAAAAGGCTACAGTATCTTAATCCCAATAACTGACTTAAAATGAGAAAACTATATTATGGGCCACAGTAAGAAAACTATTATTTATTTGGGGGTAATTTACTCAACTCTGAATTGGTAATACAGGAATTAGTGTGGCCATCTTTCAAGGTAAAAAAGAAAAAAAAAAAAAAAATTAATCTCAGTAACTGAGATGTAACTCAATGATTTCCTTAAGCAGCATTGCCCCATTTCTAATGCTATGAAATGGTTAAAGTACACCACAACATCCTCCATCAGCAGTGTCCCATTCCTGATGCCATCCCCTGGCCAATATTTGCCAAGTAAAATTTAACACAGCGATGTCCTCCAGAATTTACTAATAGCCTTTCTTTGAGGCAAGCATCTCAAGTTTTCCAAACCTGAGCCCAAAAATTTGTCACGCATTAAAGTCTATTTATGTTTTTTTTTTACCTAAATGGCTGATCCCCCAAACCTAAATGCTATTACCAGGTCAACTGTTGACAAGTCGAACACAACACAGGAAAATCCTTCACCATCTACCAGTTGTAAAGCCTAGTCTGAGGTAAGTACCAACATTTTTATAAACATGTCACTACACTTGTGCTATTTTGCAGACACCTTTCAAATAATATGTGATGTGTTAACAATAGGTTGTGTTCATATCCTCTAAAAGAATTTAATTCACAAGTGAAAAAGGTAAACTACGTGCACCAAAAAAAAAGTAAAACTGAGCCATGGAAGGGATTATAAGCTGCCAACTGTTTGAAGCAGGATCAGCTCCTAGTCAGTAGAACTTATGCCTGCAAAAACATTCTACTATTTCGAACTCTGCACAATCTGCAATATCATATTTATCTATGTCCAGGTAACTAAACAGGCATTTTTAGAAGAAACTATAGGTGGTAAGTGGCGACACAGGGAGACATAAATGTGTGACCAATTCTGAATGTAACACTAGTATACACTAGGTACTTTTCTAGAAATGTTTGGTCCACCTTTTTCATATAATTTTCTGGCTCACCTAGTTGTGGCCCAACAGAAAAATCACTTGATCTCCGGCAGGCCAGTCTGATGTCTCAGGGAACATTAGGCACCTGCAAATCATCTGGCATCAACAAATGCTTATTTGTCTATTGAAAACAAGATACATATTGGAGCTCACCGATTCATTTTCAACCCCAACTGGTGGAAATATTTGTCACAAATGTAGGCAGTACATTTTTTGAGTAGGGATGAAGTAAACCTACCTTGGTTTGGTTTGTGGCAAGCTTGCAGAACATTTTTGGGTGCTGAATCCATACATTAAAATCATTGTGAACCAAATTTTAAAAAACAATAATGGACATTTCAAGGCTAATAGGCAAGGGATTGTCAATTGTAAATTTGTTTTACGAATTCAGTTAGGCAGAAGCAGCAATTTTAATAATGCTTTAAGGGCAACATTAAAAATGTAAAATTCCTTTAAATAACATGCCTGGGGGATACCCTTAACCTGCCTATGAAGTGGTAAATCTGTACTTGTGCTGTGTCAAAAAGTTTGAAGGTCTTGTGAGGTTTGTCCCAAGACATATCGTCCCCCTGTTGATCCTAGAGTATCAGTCCCCTCTGAGTACATTGAAAGATTCCTGTGTGAATTTCTTCAATAAGATAACTCAAAAGAAAAGAAAATATTTAAAGCTGAACTCCAAGCAGAAGTGCTTTGATTTTGACCACAAAGAAAAATGTTGCTATATGGTGACTATTATATTATATGTATATAAAATCATCCAGCATCATTGTAGGCCTTTTGTTTTTGTTGATGGAATTTGGAATTTACAGTTTGCTGTTACACCAGGCAAATCAAATATTCCTCTAGCAATATTCATCTATAGTACTCTCTTTTTCATTTATTATTGCCTTTGCTACACTTCAAATAGTGGTATGTTTTGTAAATGCAGCATGTCCTATTCCACTGTGTTTCAGTTGCTTTTATTTCCATATATTGGTCCACTGGGATGGGAAGTGAATGCATGGCAAATATAATTTCAAAAGTAATGCATTTTTCCTGAACAAAAAAAGCACCCATAAAAATACTTTCTCATGGCTGTATATGCTTTGCTTCTGAGCCTGAGGTTTGTGTATATAAGCCTTAGAAACTCATACATTTACTATATCAAGTATCAAAATAATGTTATAAGCAATTCAATCAGTTTTCAGTTCAATCAGATCCATGGAAAATATGATTTCAGATAGTTTACAAGCAGTCTGAGTTACCCAAGAATGTGTATTAATGAAACTACTTCATCTCTAATATATGAATTTTTTGCAGCACATCTGATCAACATCTATATATCACACTTTTTGAGACTCAAGAACATTTTGGATAGAGTGTGGAAGGCACTGTAATGGCACTGTGGGCATTGTCATGTTGTATTTTTTTGGCTACTAATTTTACTACTTCATCACACTCAGCAATTTAAACATTTGAATGGCTTGTAATGGGGCCCCTTTTTTCCCTTTGTTTTGCTATGTTTTGGACAAGTCCCATCATTGGTGTCAGTGGTTGTAATAACAATTGTGTCCAAAGCTACAAAATGAACCCCCAGCAAGGGACATTACTAGGATTGAGAAACACCTGCCCCCAGGCCTCCCCCACCCCTCTGGCACAGCAAAGGAAGCATATCTGAGATGTGGTCAGATCATGATGAACAGTGGGAGTAGTGGCTTAATAGAGCATGGTTAAATAGAACCCAAGCCTATTCTCTATATACACTGCACACATAAACCGCATTCCTTGTACAAGCAAAATATACTTTAATTACTGTGACACAATCAAGAGTCTCAGAGACACATGTAAACCTTAGTACAAAGGATCAGTTAAACTATTTCATTACTTATGCTTTTCTGTACACAAAATATAGACACTTTGGTTGAGCCTACCTTAAAAAAGAACTCGATTAAAACATTTTGAGACTACAACTGTCAACTATTGAGACAGTAAACACTTTGGTCAGGAGTATGCAACCTACAGCTTGCAGAATGCAGCAGTCAAAAGTTGTCAGGTGCATGCATTGAAAAGAATAGTGGCCCCCACTGGAAGACTTCCACTTACCTCTTATTTTCACCTACCTGGAACACCACATTAACCTTTTCACTGCCAGAGGTGGACTCAATTTTGTTTCTTTTGAGGGGCTTAAAATGTAAAATTTTATTTTTTATCACATAAGGGAACAAGAATCCTCTATGTGATACTTCTTGTTGTGACAGGTTCTCTTTAGTGAGACATCATGGGTCTCAAATGTCTCATCTGCTTGCATCTAATGAAGCACAGATCTGACAATGGAGCCCCAATCCATACTAGACCCTTTAGGTCTGGTAGGAAGGTTGGGAGGGACCCCACATTACAAAATGTAAAGAAAATAATACGTGTGGTTCCTCCCAAAGCCATACCAGGCCCTTTAGGCCAGGTAGGACATTTAAGGGGAACCCCACCTCCCAAAAATGGAGGAAAAAGCGTGACGAATGAATTCTCCCCCTCTTCTGAACTGTAGCAGGCCACATACCCTCAACATGGGGGGTGCTTTGGGGTAGGGGGGCTCCCCCCCAAAGCACCTTGTCCATATGTTGATGAGGACAATGGCCTCTTCCCCACAACCCTGGGCTGTGGTTGTGAGGGTCTGTGGGGGGTGACTTAATAAGGGGCCCCCAGATCCCAGCCCCTCCCCCCCTTGTGAATGAGTATGGGGTACAAAGTGCATAGTACATAGTGTGAATAAAAACACAGCAACAGTTTTTGGCAAGTCCTTTAAAAAAAAAAAAAGCCCCAAAAAAGCTTCCATCATTGTAATCCACCATCAATCATGGGAGCCAGCATTATCATGATGATGCCGATTCACCAAAATTTAAAAAAACAATGCCCGCAGACACGTCCACACCGCTGAGCACTCGCTGCTATCTGACATTTGCCGGTCAGATGTAAATAATTGGGCGGAGCTAGCGGTGATGTCCAATTGTGCTGTGACAATTGGGCTTTGATTGGCCAAAGCATTGCACCTGACGTGCAGTCAGGTGCATTGCTTTGGCCAATAACAATGCACTGTCAGAGTGCAGTGCATTGTGGGGCGTGACAGGTGAACAGCCCTCTGAATACCCTTACCTTGTGTGATTGCAGAACGCAGGAATGGCCAATGTTTGACTCAAACTTACATTTGACTCGAACATCAAACTCATCTCTGTTTAAGGGTATGAGTCCCTTACCTTCCTCCTACTGAATATTATTTGTAGTAGTTAGCTGCTCAGGCACTCAGTGCTGTCACAAACAAAATGGGGGGAGTTGTTATCAGCCCTTTATAATCTCCAAGTCATGATTTTATTTTCAGTAGTGAAAATCTGGGTTCCATTATAGCTGTGAGATACTGTCTTTAATGAATAAAAAAACTTGTAAAAATATCATTATAACATATCAACACATTACAAAATTAAAAAAAAAACATTTTTTAGAAAAAGAAAACGAAATTTCACAAGATGGAAACTTTAAAAAAATACATAATAGTTCCCTTTTAAAAGAAACTGCTATATTTCTATAGCATATAAGAACACAGAAAAATAGAATCATTCATCTTCTGCTGCTTATTGTAGCAATACATTTACTCTCTAATGACCAAATTGCTTCACACTGCCTCTTTGGAGTGATTGTTTTGTTATTCCTGTGTTCCTGTTTGTGCACTACAGGCTTTGTGCAACCATTATTCTTCCCTATAGGCTGTGCATCTTTTATTTCAATTGTATTTCAGAGAAACAAGTGACAACAGCTCCAGTTCGAAGCTGGACAATATGTTATCCTGATAGATCCACAAACCAGAAAGAAATTCTCTTTTTCTTTGATTATATGTTTTATTGATTTGCCTGTTGATGCCTTTGTTCCTCAATAAAAGTGAGCTCTATCATCTTTTGTTCTATAGCATTTTCATTTATTTTTCTGTAATAGAATATGACTCCACAAGACCGCTACGCAAAACACATTTTTCTTATCACTCAGCAAAATGAAAATACAAACTTCCTTAACCACTTTTTCCCCCTTCCTGCCCAGGCCAATTTTTATCATTTTGTTCACACAAATGGAGCTTTCTTTTGGTGGTATTTAATCACCATTGGGGTTTTTATTTTTTGCTAAATTAACAAAAAAGACCAAAAATTACACTTTTTCCTTTGTTTCTTTCATAAAAGTGTGCAAATAATTGTTCTTCATAAATTTAGGCCAAGATGTATTCTGCTACATTTCTTTGGTGAAAATAACCCAAAACAGTATTTATTATTTAGTTTGTAGGAAAGTTATAGAGTTCACAAACTTTGGGATATATTTGAAATCCTGAAGTACTGACAGTCAATCTAATTTCTTGAGGCCCAAAAATGTCAGAACAGTACAGATATCCCCCAAATGACCCCTTTTTGCAAAGCAGACAGTCCAACGTATTTCAGAAGAGGCATGGCAAGTTTTTTGAAGTTGTAATTTTTTTCTCATAATTTTTTGGAAAATTAAGAAATTAAAAAAAGTATTTTCACAACTTTTTTTTTTTTTTTAACATACTGTCACTACTGCAGTACAGTGTCATCATATAACTGGTGTGGTGGTGATCAGGGACACTGACTGGTGACAATAATAATTTTTTTACATTTTTTATTTTTTATTACATTTTTTTCTCTTCTTTTAAAATTTTTTTTAATATTACACTATGACCAAAGTAGTATAATGTTATCATAGTAACATTGTACTACTCTAGGGTACAATTTGATTGCTTATAGCAAAGAATTTATTTGCTGTAAGCAAGCATTTAACTGAATGAAATCGATTCATTCAGGTTTTTTTGTTGTGATTAGCTGTGAGTGGCCACGGCTAATCACATGACACAGATGGGCTGAGATTGGCCCAGCCTGTGCATGTGATCACTGTGACCATTCACAGCTAGACACACTTGTATACAATGGATGGCATGACAGGAAGCCATCCATTGTTTACAACTGTCATGTGACCTGCTGTGATTGGTCACCGTGGCCGGTACACAGATCTGTCATCAGCCGTGTCCAAGGTACACAGCCACTGACAGATCTCGCGACAGCACGGCCCTCCAGGCACGTGCAAAGTGCAATCCAGGAAGGATGTCATTTGACGCCCTCCCGGATGGATGAGAGGCTCGCCGGCTGTCATTTTACTATAGACCAGGCAGGAAGTGGTTAAAGTGTTACTAAATCCACAACATTAAAATCAGTCTTGTGTATGCAGTAAAGCATGCTTGTTATACTCACTGTGCTACCTAAAGAGTTAATCCTCTGCATTGTGTAAAAAGGGTGTTTAATTCTGACTTCTCTGCTCCTCCTCTTGTTCAAATGTCCAGGTCTCATCTCCCCATTCTGCACATGCTCACTTTAGTGTGTATTGCTAGAGAGGTTTTTTTTCTCTTGGGATGTGATCAGAACAGGGCCAATCAGCACTGTCCACACAGAGTTCAGGGTTTTTCATCCTCCTAGAGCAGAAAGCAAACTCCTCCTACAAGCTTTAACCAGTGCTCTGCTGGATACTGATAGTCAGAAGACTGCTCTAACTGCTGATGAGAAAAGGTATTTAGCAGTTTATATTTGCTAAAATATTTGCACTTCCATGTTGTGTGTACTGGGGCAGACCAGATATAGTGAATGCAGGATCCTGGGTTTAGTAACACTTTAAACACAAATAGTGCTAAATGTAATATGTTTGAAGAAATTCCATTGAGGTGGATAAAAAAATGATGTAAAATGACCTGATGATATAGCAGAAGACTTCTAAAACTCAAAAGACTGGAGTGCAGAGGGGGAACATAGATCTTTAGGCAACTTGGGGCTTATTTGTCAGTGTACTTCTGCTGAAACAACAAAGACAGAACAGAGTTTTGGTTTTGTCCCAACAGGCAAGCTCTGCCTTTGTATATATTCCCTAATCTCCCAGTTAAGTATTTCCATTGAGGAAATAGAACTTCACATGATAACAGATTTTAGTGAACCTTTGGGAACATGCTGTACTTTACAATGTATACGAACATCCAGTTTCATGTGATGAATGGAATACAAAAGGAAACTGACTACATGATGGGCTTTATATGTCTTGACAAACAACAACCAAGGAAAAAAGGAAAGTCATGTTTTTTGAAAAATAGTCTCAATTCTTGATCTAGACATGTTGAAAACACACACACACTACCAACACTCATAAATTATTGACTTGTGAGACCCACAGCCCTGACAATTCTGGTCAGTAAGCACTGCTTTTCAGCAGATAACAGATTACTGCAAACACTTAAGCTGCTTCCTCTAGCAATAAAACCAAACTCCCACTAAAATTTGTCTTGGATAGAGCAAGGAAAGGTTAGAAATTCAAGCTTTTTATTACTGCCTCTACTTTACTGCCCTAATATTTGTTGTACTGGCATCATATGGAAAAGAAGTGAGGGGTCAAAGATGAAGTAAAAAGAAATCTGAAGTCTTCCACCCCAAAATTAAAAACAAACAAACAAGAAAAAAACATTTTGGCTGAAGTAGTGCTTTATACAGTAAGATTCACCTACAGGACTTAACGGGCTTACACTGGCATACTATACAACAAATAAAACAATTAATTTTATGTTTAAAGTGGTTGTAAACCCAAAAGCTCAAAATACCATTCTTTTGCACGTTACATAGTTAGTTCAACCACCAAAAAAACCCCAGTTATAATCCTACACCCACAGTTTATCCAGAGGAAGGCAAAAAAACTCCCAGCAAAGCATGATCTAATCTACGCCTGCAGGGAAAAAAATACCTTCCTGATCCCCCGAGAGGAAATCGGATATTCCCTGGATCAACCTTACCTATAGATGTTAGTATCCAGTTATATTCTGTGTATCCAAGAAATAACCCAGACCTTTTTTTAAAGCACTGAGATGGCCAGAATCAACTCTTGAGGGAGTCTATTTCACATTTTCACAGCTCTTACTGTGAAGAAACCTTTCCGTGTTTGGAAATTACATTTCTTTTCCTCCAGACGTAAAGAGTGCCCCCTTGTCCTCTGTGATGACATCGGGGTGAATAACTCTACACCGAGTTCACTATGTGAACCACTGATGTATTTATACATGTTGATCATATCCCCCCTTAATCTCCTCTTCTCAAGAGAGAATAAATTCAGTTCCTCTAATCTTTCCTCATAGCTAAGCTCCTTCATGCCTCTTATCAGTTTGGTTGCCCTTCTCTGTACTTTCTCCAGTTCCCCAATGTTCTTTTTGTGAATTGGCGCCCAAAACTGAACTTCATATTCCAGATGAGGTCTTACTAATGATTTGTACCGGGGTAATATGATATCTCTCTCTCTCTCTGGAGTCTATACCTCTTTTAATGCAAGAGAGGAATTTGCTCGCTTTATAAACTGCAGTTTGGCATTGCATGCCATTATTAAGCTTGTGATCTACCAGAACTCCCAGATCCTTCTCCACCATTGATTGCCCCAGTTGTACCCCCCTAGTATGTATGATGCATGCATATTCTTAGCCCCCAAGTGCAGAACCTTACATTTATCAACAATAAACCTAATTTGCCACATTGTTGCCCAATTAAACAGTGCATTAAGGTTGGCTTGTAAGTTGAAGACATCTTGTAAGGACGTTATTCCACTGCGCAGCTTGGTGTCATCTGCAAAGACTGAAATGGGATTTTTAATCCCAGACCATATATTGTTTATAAATATATTAAAAAGTAAGGGTCCCAACACTGAACCCTGAGGTACACCACTGACAACCCTAGACCATTCAGAGTATGAATAATTAACCACTACTCTCTGAATACGATCTTTTAGCCAGTTTTCTATCCATTTACATACAGATTTTTTCCAAGCCCGTAGACTTTACCTTACACATTAGCCGTGTGTGGGGCACTGTGTCAAACGCTTTTGCAAAAACCAAGTATACCTTATCCACCGCCACCCCTCTGTTCAAGTATACCACATCCATCGCCACCCCTCTGTCCAAGGTTTTGCTCACCTCCTCAAAAAAGCAATCAGATTTATTTGACAACTTCTGTCTTTCATGAATCCATGCTGTCTGTTGCTTAAAATATTTTTTTTCCAGCAAGAACTCATCTATTTGGTCTTTTTTTAAACTCTCCAGTATCTTCCCAACTTTAGAAGTTAAACTAACAGGTCTATAGTCACTTGGTAAAGATTTTGACCCCTTTTTAGATATTGGCACCACATTTGCCTTATGCCAATCCAGTGGTACTATGTCAGTCATTAAAGAGTCCCTAAAAATTAGAAACAATGGTTTTGAACAATGGCTTTGAAATGACAGAGCTCAATTCTTTAAGGAAGATAATGTTGTGTCTATCTCTCAAAAAGTCCTTCTCCCTTGGTTGTAGCCCTCAGAAATCTGCTGATTTGTGGGCGTGGCATAGCACCAAAGCTTAGGGGGTGGAGACCTAACATCACACTATTCCCCTCCCACCTATACAAAATCTCTTTCTGTATTCCGTCTCTCCCTCTTTCTCTGTATTATCTGATGTCTTTCTCCCTCTCTGATTTCCACTCTCTCTCTCTTTCTGATTTCTCTCTCTCTCTTATCTCTCTCTCGCTTTCTGATGCCTCTCTCTCATCTCTCTCTCTCTCTCTCTCTCTCTCTCTCTCTCTGATGTCTCTCTCTCTCTCAACCCCCCCCCCTCTCTCTCTTATCTCTCTCTCACTTTCTGATGCCTCTCTCTCATATCTCTCTCTCTCTGATGTCTCTCTCTCTCTCTCTCTCTGATGTCTCAGAAAGGAGAGAAGTCCTGGAGACAAGCACAGAGCTGGATCATTACAGGAATCAGGTAAGTATTTAGCTAATGAGAAGGATGAGCAGGCACTGAAAGGTTTTTTACCCTAATGCATAAACATAATTATAATCTTCTCTGCCATTAATGTGACACTCCTACAGTCTTGCAGGGAGGCTCCAGAATTAACAGCACAGTACTTCTTATTCTTCTCATCAGGCCCACATGACACTTATGAATGTAAAATAGGAAATACTGTCAATCATGGAAGTGTCACATAAGGCGTCAGATAAGATCACAAAAAAATCTAGATTAATAAACATATCAATAACAATTGATATTAATATCATAACTTATATGGGCATGTTTTAAAATAAAGCTGTTGATATTTAGATGATGCTGTCAGTTGTGATGCTGTAAGGTTCCTGGGCTTAATAGAGAACATCATTCAGATCATACTTATTCCTTACTTGGTAAGCATGATTTTCATTTGCAGTTCAGTTAATTTATATAGCTATGTTTCATCTTGCAAAGGACGTGAAAGACCAACATTTAAAAAAAAGCAGGAAAACCTATTTTACACATTAAATCTGCAATCAGTTCTGGAGATAAAACAGTGAAATGTGTAAAGTAGTGACAGATTTCAATTCCATGTATATGTGTGCTAATCATGTTTGGGGCAGACAGTGTAAGGGACAGTGTGGTGATAAGCCGAATGTACCTGGGTTTGGTTCAGCAAAAATTATTAAAGTTGAGTTCTGGAATCCGAACCTCACTGAAATCAATGGGAGCCAAATGTTTGATTTCAGTAATGGGCATTTTCTAAGCTATACCTCAAGGGATTGACAAAGAAAAGGCAAGGAGGCCTGCCACTGACCTGGGGGATAGATACAAAAGTAAAAAAAAAAATTTAAGTTTTTGGTCAATGGAGAGAGGCCATTTTGGAACAGCTCAAAGGGCAACATAAAAATATGCAATTTCTTTTACCATTCTTGGGGGATGCCTCATAGCTGTATGTGGAAATACAGAATGCTAAGAATCTGGTGGACAGCATCACACCATATTCTGGCCTCAAAGAAATTGCACATCTATGTAATTTTCTTACTTTTACATAATTGCTTGGCTTACATACAGCAGCTTTAATTCAATATGATTGAATTCCACCCCAAAATAAATTTGTAATAGGTAGTTTTTTCCAAAAATGATTATATTGTGTAGGAGTAATATTTAAGCGTCAGAAGCAAAAGAGGATACACAGCCAAAAACAATTGTAAAGTATATATTGTAAAACTAAAAAAAGCTTAAGCTAATACCATCATATATGTAGCCAAACGAGCAAAACAAGTCACATAATCATGTATATTAGCTGGAGGAAGAGGAGGAGGAGTGCAGACTTCTTCCTGATGAATAGCATTATGATGTTGTTCTCAATGGGCTGCATGGTGAGAGGTCAGATGTCTCTTCATACACTGGTACCCAAATAGCCAATGGTATTGCCACACTTGATGCACAGACTGCAAATAACAATGGTGCAGTCTGCTGCACATGTGTTAAAGAAAGGTTCACACAGGTGAACACTGTGGAGCGGACCAGGGGACAACAGTGTTCTGAACCAGGGCAGCTCTGTCATCCAGTTGAAAAGCTTCTCCCCCAACTTCTATGAGAGCTTCCCCTGGATGACATTCTGCATCACTGGGGATGTGCTTCACCTTCCCCCTTTGTTCTATCAGGCACCCAGGTAAGAGAACTATTCAACATGTCCTCGCTCCTCAGCGCTGGACTCAAGCTGGCAGTATGCTGTGGCTGAGGGAAAATCACTGTCATTTGGTGTCCCCTCCCTCTAGGTTCCCATTACTCTTTGAACCCATTAATTGCTGCATCAAAATCTCCAATCCCAGAGGATGCCAGTTGTGGGGAAACGCGTTGGGCGGAGTCATCTTGTGCCGTCGCCACTCACCAGCCGGCGGACTGACATCGTGGCTGAGTTGTATTTGTTTCAATGCTTCCTTTGTACCAAATTGAATGTAGGTGCAACATTTTATCTTAATAAACAGTATTCTTTTACAGGCTTGCACTATGAAGTTTCTTCTGTTTTAACTCTTCTCTTGCGGAGAGTGGTGTGGAGTATTATACAGGCTCCTGGGGAGCTTGCAGCAGTCCATCCATCCTCTGGAAACGGTAGTGAGAGTGTCAGTGTGGAGTCGGGATATTTTCTGTCTATTGGATCTCTATAGCTTGAGATCAATTTGGTTCGGTAAGAGGCTTGTCAGTTTTTTGTGAAGAGCACTATTGAGCACTACAGAACTCTTTGGAAGATATATGCAGCATGCACCACTTTTTCTTCACATTGGATTGGGGACTTTATATACTGATATTTGTATATTTGTGCATCACTTATTGATTTATATGTCATGTTATGGTGTATTTTTGCATTTTTTTATACTGTATATATTAATTGAAAACACAGTCATTTCAGTATTTACATCATTGGGGGTTAAGTGAACAGCGCACTTTGTGTATAGGTAGTCCTTAAGGACTGTTGGGGAACTCACAGTGAATGCACGTGGGTGTGCACTCTACTCTTCCTAGCCACATGAACTGCAATTCACTGCAAAATATTAGCTGCGAATATTCAGCACTGAATATAATACTGCATATAGCCCTGATACTGTAAAATACAAGGCAGTAGTAGCACCAACCAACTCTCTCTCCCTAAAAGCAATGTCAGCAGTCCCTCACTAGACTCCTGACATACTGACCTAGAGCTACTAGGAAAGCAGCCTTTTATAGTGTGGGCTGTAACTTAGGTCAAAACCATGATGACTTTGGCAATGCATTATGGGAGGTTTGCCAGAGCAATTTCCACCAAACATCCCAAGAGTTGAGGGTGCAGCCAAATAGCTGAACAGCAAATGTTTGGTTCAAAATTAGGCTTAGACCGAACTCTCAGCTCATCCCCAGTAGGGATAAAGTTCCAAAGGTGAAGATGCTATAAAAACATTTTAACCATTGTTCCATGTTCCAAGAGATTACAAAAACACACTCCATATTCAAAGTAACTGTCCATTGATATTCTACAGGTGAATTACACATTAAGTTACATTGTAAACATTTATATCATTTATATTTGTACAGGCAGGCTGATTATTTAAAGCGTAAGTTTTAAAAGTGTTTTTAAGAAATCAGCAAAAGTGATGTTACTTGGATTTAATCCAAAGTGTTCCTTGGAAATTCTAAGTCCTATGCCCTCCTCTTATATCCTGCAGCTGCAATCTTCTGATGCTGTGGGGTTAATGTCAACAGTGCTGGACCTGTGACAGGTACTCATTAAGAGTGAATGCCTGACCTCCCCCCCCCAGACCCCTGCTCTATTCAAAAATACTGTACTATAGCTTCCATGAAGGAAAAGCACTCTGTGATTGAAGGATGGGTGGATGAATGAAAGAACTTCCTCTTCTATCCATAGTTTGCTTTTCATTCATGGAGGAGAGTAAAGTACATGTGTATACAAGTGATTTGTTCAAAATGCTTGTTACACTGCAGATGTTTGTGACGTATATGAGAAGTCCATTCATTTATTTATGGATCATCATTCAGCAAGTTAATACAACAGGCCACTCTGTATAACACAGCTGATTAAGATACTGTATATTGCACTGCAACAAGCATGTGCCAAATTCATGTACCTATTCAAAACTTGTACTTGACTTTGGCGCATGAGGCCCCATTTTTAAAATGTACACGAGACACTTTTGCAAAATCTTTTTGTGCTACTTTCTCCCTCTGTATGCCACAAGAGAGCTGGTCCTGATTAGCACCACTTTCAGAAGATACGAACTGTCTGTATTTTATTTTGACTTTGGCGTGTTGATTGTACCACAATGCAAAAGTGGCCCCTAAAAACTATTAAAAGTGACGATGTTTGAGCTGCTATATAAGTGATGAAGAGTCCAGAGTGCTAATTGTGAATCGCCTGCACCTAACACATACTCATACTGTTGTGAAACCAATACTAAATAACCAAAAATGTGCTGCGCTCACTCAATAATGCTAAATTCAAATAATAAATACATCCATGTACTTCTATTAATAATAAATGCCAAAAATAATATAATAAATAAATAAATCAACCAGTATCAGTAACCAAAAGCAATATCCATATACATGTCAGAAAAAGTCCATATATACTTCTTCAGAAATACGTGCTCCCTTAAAATACAATTAATATCCAGTGCTTCTTAATTAATGATCATTCCCCCTGATGAAGCCACGTGACCGGTGGCGTAACACGTAGGGGACACCCCAAACTATTTGCTGAGAGGCATGTTGAATCAATAGAAGATTTTTTTTTTACCACAAGTTTTTGGAAATTGACAAAAAAAAAACTTTTTTTTACACACAATTGTCACTTTAATGATTTATTGCTCACACATGCCATGGGTATATGTGGAATTACTCCTCAAAATACATTATGCTACTTCTCCAGAGTATGGGGGTACCACATGTGAGAGCCTTTTTTGGCAGTCTAGCCAAGTACAGGACCCCAAAATCCAATAAGCACCTTCAGGCTTTCATTTCCTCATTACACTTCCTGACTACCTATCACAGTTTTGGTGGCCCTGAAATGCCAGGATAGCACCAAACCCCCCCAAATGACCCCTTTTTGGAAAGTACACACCCCAAGGAATTTGGTAAGAAGCATGGTGAGTATTTTTCAGATGTCATTTGTTTCCACAAGTTTTTGGAAAATGAAGAACAAAAACATATTTTTTGTTTTCTTTTGTTATATTTCAAAATCTTATGAGAAAAAATTAGATCTGCAAAATACTCACCATGCCTCTTTTTAAATTCCTTGGGTGTCTACTTTCTAAAAAGGGGTCATTTGGGGGGGGGGGGGTTGGTGCTATCCTGGCATGTCAGGGCCTCCGAAACTCTGATAGGTAGTGAGGAAGTGAAATGAGGAAGTTACACACCTTCAGGCTTTCAAAGTGGTCTTTGGATTTCAGGCTTCTGTATGTGGCTAGGCTCCCAAAGTCTCACACATGTGGTATCCCCATACTTGGTAGAAGTAGCAGAATCTATTTTGGGGTGTATTTCCACATATACCCATGGTTTGTGTGAGAAATATATAATTTAAATGACAACTTTGTGTAAAAAAAAAAAGTTTTTGTCATTTTCCAGAAACTTGTGGAAAAGAAAAATAAATCTTCCATGGACTCAATATGCCCCTCAGCAGATATCTTAGGGTGTCTACTTTCTGAAAAGGGGTCATTTGGGGGTGTTTGTACTATCTTGGTATTTTAGCACCTCAAGAAATGTGGTGTGCAGTCAGAAAGTAAAAGCTGTGTAAATGCCATTATCTATACCAGAGTTTGTAGATGCTATAACTTTCACACAAAGCAATCAATATACACTTATTGGGATTTTTTTTAACCAAAAACATGTAGCAGAATACATTTTTGGCCTAAATTTATGACGAAATTTGAGTTTTTTTGGATATTTTTTATGACAGAAATGAGAAAATATTGTTTTTTTTTCAAAAAAAAAAATTTTTTTTTTCAAAATTTTTTGGTTTATAGTGCCAAAAATTAAAAGTGCACAGGTGATAAAATACCACCAAAAGAAAGCTTTATTTGTGTGAAAAAGGGACAAAAAAATTAATTTGTGTACAGCATTGCATGACGGCGCAATTGTCAGTTAAACTAGTGCAGCGCTGTATAGCAAAAAAAAAATTACGTAAATTGCAGTATCTATACCATAGTTTGTAGACACTATAACTTTCACACAAAGCAATCAATATGCACTTTTTGGATTTTTTTTACCAAAAACATGTAGCAGAATACATTTTGTCCTAAATTTATAAATACCTTTGAGTTTACTATATATTTTTTATAGCCGAAAGTAAAAAATATAACTTTTCTTCAAACTTTTCCGTCTTTTTTTGTTTATAATGCAAAAAATAAAAAGCGCACAGGTGATCAAATACCACCAAAAGAAATCTCTATTTGTGTGAAAAATGGATGTAAATTTAATTTGGGTGCAGCATTTCATGACCGCGCATTTATCAGTTGAATTAGTGCAGTGCCGAGTAGCAAAAAGACGCCTGGTCATTAAGGGGGGTAAATCCTCTAGAGGGCAAGTGGTTAATAAAATGCATTTAAAAGGATAAAACACTATGATTTGATTATTCCTCTATGTAAACCACCATGGAAGGAGAGCCTATCGATTGAGTGAAGGGGGATCCCAAACAGCAGGATACCATCCCATCCACAATTTGGCCCATTTAAAGGGACACAAGTGTTATATGACCTCACTTAACGGTTTGGTCATATTTCTGAAGTGAGAGCACAGCCGGTGGGGGAGCACACAAATTTAAGTTATTTTCACACAGGAGATCAATTAAGAAGCACTGGATATTCATTTCATTTTAAGGGAACTCGTATTTCTGAAGAAGTATATATGGACTTTTTTTTAATATATATGGACATTGCTTTTGGTTACTGATATTGGTTGATTTGTTTATTTAATATATTATTTTAGGCATTTATTTTTAATAGAAGTACATGGATGTATTTTGTACTTGAATTTAGCATTATTGAGTGAAGCACAGCACATTTTTTTGTTATTCACCTTAAAAACTACCTGCATTTGCTGTCAGAACAAAAGGTTCCATAGTTTCATAGTTAGTCTGGTTGAAAAAAGACACAAGTTGATCTAGGTCAACCAATGAAAGGGAAAAAAAATTACAATCCTATATAGACAATCCTATACCCACAGTTGATCCAGAGGAAGGCAATCCCTCCCCCAATAAAGCATGATCCAGTTTGCTTTAGCAGGGGGAAAATTCATTCTTGATCCCTCAATAGGCAATTGGATATTCCCTGGATCAACTTTACCTATAAATATTAGTATCCAGTTTTATTGTGTACATTTAGGAAATAATCCAGACTTTTTTTAAAGCAATCTACTGAGCTGGCCAGAACCAGCTCATGAGGGAGTCTATTCCACATTTTCACAGCTCTTACTGTGAAGCAGCCTTTCCATATTTGGAGCTTATATCTCTTTTCCTCCAGATGTAAAGAGTTCCCCCAGGTCTGTGATGACCTTTACCACTTGCCCTCCAGAGGATTAAAACCCCCTCCTGACCAGGCCATTTTTTTCCGTTACGGCGCTGTGTTACTTTAGTTGGCAATTGCAACCTTGCACCCAAATGAAATTTACGTACTTTTTTTACCCACAAATAGAGCTTTCTTTTGGGGGTATTTGATCACCTGTGCACTTTTTATTTTTTGAGCTATAAAAAATAAAGTCTGTCAATTTTGAGAAAAAAAACAATATTTTTGACTTTTTGCTATTGAACATGTCCAGTAAAAAAATAAAAAAAAATCTAATTTCATCATAAATTTAGGCTGAAATGTATTCTGCTACATGTCTTTGCTAAAACAATCCCAATACATGTAAATTAATTGGTTTTTGTGAAAGTTATAGCGTTTACAGATGGCGGTATATATACTGGGATTTTTAAAACATTTTTTATTTTTACTAGTAATGGCGGTGATCAGCGCCTTATAGCGGGACTGCGGCGGGCATTCTGACACTGGGGGGGGGGGAACTGACTTGGTGTCACTAACATCCCCAATGACACAAATACAGTGATCAGTGTCTCCCTCCCAGTCTAAGTCTTGGAGAATTTGCTCTCTCAAAAGGAGAAGTACAGCTAAAGTTCTTTTGGCTGTAATTCTCCCATGGATCATAGGAGTGCAGAACGAACTGAAACTCGCTGTCGGTTGACGCCACAGAGCAAGTTCAGGCTCTGTGATCCACCCCAGATATGGTTGTGATCCACCCCAGAGTCAGGAGCGGCACCTGGCTCAGCCTCTCATTGAGCCGCTGATGCTGACCTGTGGTTCCAAATTAATAATAACTACTGCAGCAGGAAACATACACAAAAAGATATAATCTGCATCTTCAATCTAACCATGCTTGATTTGGTATCACATTAATATTACAATCGTAGGTAGTACATAGACGGGATGCTTTGAGGGTATAAGGAATGTGACTACATAATAGAAATGTAAGGAAAAGGGTGAGTAGCTGGTTTCTAGGCCCTTCTTTCCCTCATGGGTTGATGGTGATGGAGAAACTGATTGAATTCAATGGAGGGTTATGTGACAGGTCAGAAGGGGTCAGCTGATTAGGGAAGGTTCTGGAAGTTCTGGGGGAACATTTAAGATAGGTCATTTAAGCTCACCTGACCCCCCAGAACATTCCAGAAGCTCCCAATAACCATATACTGTTCAAAGAAGAGGCTTTGAGGGATTTATGCCAGTCATCAGAAGGATTTAAGTGCACCCCACCCACCCTCCCTCATCGTGGCCTGTTTATGTGGTGGGTCCCTTTCATGATTGAAAGAGGAGTCTTAAAAGATTATTTTAAACTGAAAATGAAATTGACAGCATGAGCCTTAATGACTGGTTTTATGTAGTTTACTATGTTTTAAATATTTCTTGATTTGAAAAGTTATGGTATATGGTTTCTTAAATTTATGAAAACCAATAAACAAGACCGCTGCCATTATTAATCAAATTTGGTGTCCTTTTATCATTTGGTAGGTCTGGAGGTTTATACCACCTACCATCCCATAGGGTGATTATGTGCAAAACATTATTAGTGTCGTGTGCAAAATATGAGTGCAGTGTGCTTAAGCAAAGCATACAAAATGGAGTACAGTTTTATACAGAATTTAAGATTTCTTTCACAGCAAGTCAACCTTACTTATCTGTTAGTTTTATTGTTCAATGATAACCCAAAAGACCAATCAGCACAGCCTTAACATAACCACTTCTCCAGACTACTTGGTTACTACTTGGCTAACCAGACTCGCCCCATTTAAAAGTGCTCTGCATAGGACTGCATAAAGACTCTGACTTCTTCAATGCAGTAATTGATGTCAGGAAGAAGGTACATACACAGGCAATCCAAGTGAATCAGTATAGGTATTAGGTATAGGTATAGCCTATACAGGAATGTGGCACTGGTTGCCCTCTGCCTGCATTATTTTGGGCACAGTTGCCAAAATACAGTTCCTCTTGCAGTTGCTGAAATGTCTGCCCAGTACAACCTGTGCCTCAGTAAAAGCCACTATTTAATGCAGTAGCAATATTGAGAAGAAGTGAAAAAGACAGAATTGATAATTTTGGGATTTCATTTATTATTTTATATGTCATTATTTTATATGAAATCTAACCATCTTGCAATCATTTTAAAACAAAGCCACTTTTTTAAGTAAAATGTTACCCACTGATGGTTTATTGCTTCTCAACATACTGTGCAGGCTGTTACAACATAAAATTAATGGGATGATTCTGTGATCAGTTCTGTTTTTGTGTCTTTCAAAGAGCAGAAGCTTCTCTGGAATCTCAGTTGTGAAGAATAATATTTCCTCCCCGGTGTTCATGTACCAAAGACTATTTTATAGTGAAATAAATTTAGAAATATCCTTTTCACCTTTAGGTATTAACTATGGTTAAAATATATATTTAGAACAATATTAGAGACACAAATTAGTAAACCAGCAAGTAAGCCGCTTTTTATTTCTACTTCTGTGGACATTTCATTGCAATGGATATTTGTTTCATGAAATCACATACGGCCAAAAAAGTTCTTTATACAAACAGAAGGCAAGGCAAATTTCACTTCTCCTAGAGCCAAGGTGTCACAGTCATTAATCAACTGTGGACACCAACACCATAGAAGGCCTCACTGTTTCACTGTTGCTTATGTCTTGGCAATAAGTCTATTTTCACACAGAGGCAGGCTCCATACTGAATTTCCATTTTATTCCTAGGAGAAACAAAGGATTTCTTAATACGTATTTACTTATTTGTACAGTTGCACTGTGGAAGTTACTATCTACAGTTGTATCTACAATTCTTAGTTGTGTCACATCTATATTTAAAGCTGCTGTTTGTGAACCTGCACCTAAAAAAAAACACATCCTAGATAAACATAAAAGAAATATAAAAAAAATCACCTCTGCAACAATAGCTAGAAGTCTCTATATTGCCAGCCAGTAAGTATTCATAAACCTTCGCTCAAACTATTTTTATAGTTATTTTTACTATATTTAAAGCATAACCGAACCCAAAACTGACTTGACATGGTGCAGGTTTGATTACTCATTTGGTCTCTACTGCTGTCTAGGACTTTCATCAGGAGACCTACTTATATCCCAACCATGACTGTGGCATGGCAAAGTTTGGCATATGATATACACCTGTGCTTAGTAAATAATATACTTGAAAAGATTAATTGTGAAAATGATGATAACGCATAAGCCTAAGAAAATATAAAAACGTACAGCTGCTGTCATTAAACAAATTGGGGTTGATTTACTAAAACTGGAGAGTGCAAAATCTGGTGCAGCTCAGCATAGAAGCCACTCAGCTTCCAGTTTATATTGCCAAAGCTTAGTTAAACAAGCTGAAGTTAGAAGCTGATTGGCTAGCATGCACAGCTGCACCAGATTCTGAGTGCATCAGTTTTAGTTAATCTCCCCCTATGGGGTGGATTTACTAAAACTGGAGAGTGCAAAATCTGGTGCAGCTATGCATTGTAGCCAATCAGCTTCTAACTTCAGCTTGTTCAATTAAGCTTTGGCAATACAACCAGGAAACGGATTGGTTTCTATGCTGAGCTGCACCGGATTTTGCACTCTCCAGTTTTAGTAAATAACCCCTCTGGTTTCTTGCACAAAAATAATAAATCTCCAACATAGGGATAAAAATGGAAAAAATATATAATAAATATCATACACCAATATATTCAGTGAAGTCCACTAATATATATTAATCAAAAATATGTAAGTCCATATGGTAATAGTGCTTAGTACCAAACAATAAAGATTAATCACGTGCTCATAGAAATGTGTCTTCCATGCCATGTGCCCACAGTTCTCCATTGTGGCCCAAACAAACTATTTAACGTAACACAAACCCTGTAGTTAGGCTTTAAAGAGTAACTCCACTTTTGTTGAGAAATAAACATTCCCCTTTGGATGATTAATGTACTTTTTGCAGATTCCTACCTTTTGCTGTTCTGAAGAAATAGCTGTTTGTTTGTCTGTGTCCATGTGAATCTATATAGGAGTGGTCTCATAATTATCAAGCAGCAGGGTCTGCATCCCTTTAGATGTGATTTCTCTTTGGGTGTATCTCACCAAAGAGGACATGTTGCAGGGGATGCCTGAAATCAGTGAGCCAATCGCACAAGCAGGAAATTATATTTTCAGGGGGCGTTCTGTGTATGGAATGACTCCAGGTAGTCATACTGTATTGCATTTTACAGAAAATTACAGCACTGTAGATTGAAAAGGAAAGGCATTTTTTTATTAACATTCAATTACAATATGGCCTGTGTCACAATTGTATATGTTCTGAATGGCCAGCAAAAGGATAAAAACTGACAGCACTAACATAGATCAGCTTCTGTGCTTTGTGTGGCCAGTTTAAACAAGGAAGAAAAGTGACTGGCAGAATCAACCAGGTACTTCAGATGTAATAAATACATGAAAATAATACACACTATTATTTATAAAATACACATAGGCAAACACATACAATAAATATTTAGGGTGACATACACTTTAACATGGAACATTTCAGCACTCAAATACAATGGCAGATACGGTCATGAATACATGCATCTAAATGCCACTTAAAAGCATTTGAATTTCCATTTTGATGGGGTCAATCAGTTACATAAAAATGTATTGATTTCGGATACTAATGCCTTGACACTTATATTGATTATAAGTGGCATTTGAACAGATCTATTCATGATCTCTGCTACATAAAATAGGAAATAAAAAAAAGTGAAATCATAGCTGGCAACACAGTGAACAATATAAAGGAAGGAACATAAAAACAGAAAAAATTTAAAAAGCAGAAAAGTGATAATTTGCTACAAAAAACAAACTCTTATGATTTTGACTTCTACAGAAAAATCCAGTTTTAGGTAAGTATACTGACAAACCTAAATTTAAGTATGTGTAAAGCCAACGCTTTTTTTTTCGTTTGGAAAGAATAGGGAATGTTTAAAACCCATTGGGGAAAGATAAATTCCGTATTTGGATAGTTGTAACCAGGGGAGGACTGACAACTCATGGGGCCCCCGGGCAATAGGGGATCATGGGGCCCCTGTCTCCTTGCCCAAACTCAAAAAAGCCTATGAAAAAGGTACCAGGGGCATCTCATGGGGTCCAATACTGACCCTGGGCCATCGGGCAGTGCCCGAGTTTCCAAATGGTCAGTCTGCTCCTCGTTGTAACTAGAACAAGTGTCCCCATTGAAAAATGTTTCTTATATAGTATTTATCATCTAGATTTACTTTCTTCCCAGCAACAGTTGTGACCAGGAAAGATAGAACAGGTAAATCTCCCTAGCAGGGACATACAGTCATGGCCGAAATTGTTGGCACCCTTGATATTTCTCCAGGAAATCATGTATTTCTCACGAAACGTATTGCATTAACACATGTTTTGCTATACACATGTTTATTCCCTTTGTGTGTATTGGGACAAAACAAAAAAAGGGAGGAAAGAAAGCAAATTCGACATAATGTCACACAAACCTCCAAAAATGGGCTGGACAAAAGTATTGGCACCCTTTCACAACTGCGGATAAATAAGAATGTTACAAGCATGTGATGCTCCTGTAAACTCACCTGGGGCAAGTAACAGGTGTGGGCAATATAGAAATCACACCTGAAAGCAGATAAAAAGGAGAGACGTTCACTTAACCTTTGCATTGTGTGTCTGTCTGTGCCACACTAAGCATGGACAACAGAAAGAGGAGACGAGAACTGTCTGAGGACCTGAGAACCAAAATTGTGGCAAAATATCAACAATCTCAAGGTTACAAGTCCATCTCCAGAGAACTAGATTTGCCTTTGTCCACAGTGCGCAACATTATCAAGAAGTTTGCAACCCATGGCACTGTAGCTAATCTCCCTGGTCGTGGACGGATGAGGAAAATTGATGAAAGATTGCAACGCAGAATAGTCCGGATGGTGGATAAGCAGCCCCAAACATGTTCCAAAGACATTCAAGCTGTCCTGCAGGCTCAGGGAGCATCAGTGTCAGCGCGAACTATCCGTCGACATTTAAATGAAATGAAACGCTATGGCAGGAGACCCAGGAGGACCCCACTGCTGACACAGAGACATAAAAAAGCAAGACTACAGTTTGCCAAAATGTACTTGAGTAAGCCAAAAGCCTTCTGGGAAAACGTCTTGTGGACAGATGAGACCAAGATAGAGCTTTTCGGTAAAGCACATCATTCTACTGTTTACCAAAAACGGAATGAGGCCTACAAAGAACAAAACACAGTACCTACGGTAAAATATGGTGGAGGTTCAATGATGTTTTGGGGTTGTTTTGCTGCCTCTGGCACTGGGTGCCTTGACTGTGTGCAAGGCATCATGAAATCTGAGGATTACCAAAGGATTTTGGGTCGCACTGTAGGGCCCAGTGTCAGAAAGCTGGGTTTGCGTCCAAGATCCTGGGTCTTCCAGCAGGACAATGACCCCAAACATACGTCAAAAAGCACTCAGAAATGGATGGCAAAGAAGCGCTGGAGAGTTCTGAAGTGGCCAGCAATGAGCCCAGATCTAAATCCCATTGAACACCTGTGGAGAGATCTTAAAATTGCTGTTGGGAAAAGGTGTCCTTCCAATAAGAGAGACCTGGAGCTGTTTGCAAAGGAAGAGTGGTCCAAAATTCCGGGTGAGAGGTGTCAGAAGCTTATTGATGGTTATAGGAAGCGACTGATTTCAGTTATGTTTTCCAAAGGGTGTGCAACCAAATATTAAGTTAAGGGTGCCAATACTTTTGTCCAGCCCATTTTTGGGGTTTTGTGTGACATTATGTCATATTTGCTTTTCTGCCTCTGTTTTATATTTGTTCCAATACATACAAAGGGAATAAACATGTGTATAGCAAAACATGTGTTAATGCAATACCTTTTTTGTGTGAAATACTTGATTTTCAGGAAAAATATCAAGGGTGCCAACAATTTCGGCCATGACTGTATATAACAATAACAAGGGGTCTAATCTCACATAGCTCAAACTGCCCTCTTTGAAGCTCAGTAAGCTCTGAATATGACTCCATATTACTAACAGCACATACAACGAATGACGAAAGTGAGGCTTCCCACCTGTTAGCTAGGTGTCTCATCACACAGTGGAGGAAAAAGAATGTTACATCACTTCCACTTTCAATGCAAAACATGTACTCACTTTCACACTTGCAAAACATGTAGTGTTTCCATTTTTTTGTCTAACCCCTGTATTTTGCTTTCCTCATGTTTATGTATGAATAAAGACTAAAAAGGCATAATTTTTCTAAACAATAACCCATTGTCTGCCATAGTACATTTACTGTATAATCATTCTGGTGTTCAAGAGGTTAAAGCAAGCTCACAGCTGCTGCTACAGCCCAAGATGGGCTGTCAGGTAAAAACAAGGCTCTAAATGTGTGCTGGTGGCGGAACCCATGGCGGTTCCTGTGATTGCCCTTTCCTCCTTGAAGTTAGACTTCAGTAAAGTGCTGCGATTAATGAACCTGGAAACAATGTGTATTACATCACTTCTGGGCTCAGAGCTGTCACTCCCCAGCAATTGTAGCCAGAGAGCAGCTAATCAAGCACAATCTGTACTTGAATAGCTGCAGTGGAGATCAGGTGAGATATTGGGGGTCTGATGTCTCCATAAAGAGTATCTGTCACCTGCCTAAAATATCACATAGGGGCTTGTTAGCCGTCATGTGATAGCAATAAAGTTAAATATAGAAAAAAATCAGTATTACAAAAAGTAAGTACAATAAAATGAATAAAAATGATAAAATAAAGAAAAGCCACCCCATGTACACACTTGAAAGCAAATGTGCAGCACAGGGCACGCAAGTGTATGTAAACATAAATGGCACTGGACATGAGAGGTACCACCATGACTGTAAGAGTAAGAGCAATATTTCTAGGGTCATATCTCATGGTAAACTCTAAACCAATGACCTGTAAAGACTTTTAAATTGTCACCTATATTGGGCACTATAGCTTTTTGTGATTTCAAGGGAGCACACAATTTTGTAATTAGTAATGTCATGCCTTTAGCAATTTGTTCTTTGTTAATTAGGCATTATTAGTATGCCTTATCAGTTTGCAATTCTCTGTTCATTGTGTAACTGCTCCATCTAGTGGCTGTTTGTATACACTGCATCTTTTCACAGTAGAAGTTTGACCCATTTCAGCTTCCATAGCTTGTAGCCTATTAACTCTGATTACATCATCAGCCATGCTCATAGCAGCCATTTCCTCATCACAGACTCCATTCCTGTGGTATGCTGGTAGGATCCAGCCCTCACATTCAGGTTCACAATAGCATCGTCGGTACGTCTACACACATGTCTATATCTTATGCATCTGTGTTTTATGTAACCTACATGTCTTACATGTGTTTATATGTGCATTGTCTTACTGTAATGTATAATATGCTTTGTCACATGGCAGACAGTGTTACTAAGCGCCTTATTTTCTGTTCCTCAGTTTCACCTCTTATATCTTTGCAATAAAGACAAAGTTGGACGTTGCTTCTTTGTCAACTCATTGCCGAGAAAGGTTTAGCTGTCTGTCAAGCTATGTACCTTCACACATAAGGAGGACAGAACAGTGAAACGACGGCTTCTTACAAGCCGGATACGAGGACTGCGACTCCTGAAGTCCTGACTGCAGTGAAACGACGGCTTCTTACAAGCTGGATACGAGGACTGCGACTCCTGAAGTCCTGACTGCAGTGAAACGACGGCTTCTTACAAGCTGGATACGAGGACTGCGACTCCTGAAGTCCTGACTGCAGTGAAACGACGGCTTCTTACAAGCTGGATACGAGGACTGCGACTCCTGAAGTCCTGACTGCAGTGAAACGACGGCTTCTTACAAGCTGGATACGAGGACTGCGACTCCTGAAGTCCTGACTGCAGTGAAACGACGGCTTCTTACAAGCTGGATACGAGGACTGCGACTCCTGAAGTCCTGACTGCAGCAAAACGGTGGCTTCTCACAAGCTGGATAAGAGGAACTACGCAGCATCGCCACCCGCAGCGGTTGCAAGTGTGCTAACCCGTTCACAGCATCATCATGTCAGCAAGGGAATCCGGACAGTTCGAGACAAGGTCTCGCATCTCAGTTAACTCCAGAGGCTCAGGGAGATCTTTGAGCAGCTCCACCGTCGCCATTGCCCACGCGAAGGCCGAGGGCCGCCAAAACCCGTGCGACATTTGCCGAACAAGAAAGACAATTAAAAATAGAGAAAGCATGCACGGAAGCAGCTCTAGAAAAGCTAACTGTGGAAAAAGAAGCTGCAGCTGCTGTAGCAGAAGCAGAGGCTTTAGAGGAAGCAGCAAACTTCACAAGCGATAGACTCAGCTACATAAGTAGGCCCGAACCCAGTCTTCACAATAACTTGCAACGCACTTCAGATTACGTACTGCAACATGCTAAGTCAGAAGACGGCCTAAATCCAGGTCCAAGAGCGACATCAACCCCTGCTAAGGAGCTCCAACAGACTCCAGTCATACAACAAGCGACCTCAGTTAACCAAAGACCCTGCATGGAACAAGTCGACGGTTCCATAGAACATCAACCCTCAATGCAACCTGCATTCAAACCCACAAATGATCGCAGTATGGTCAAACCCTTTAAGGAAGAACAAGTAGATGGTGCCTATTACAGCAACAATCTGTCAAACAGAGATACAGGTATGTCAGATTTTCTAAAATTCTTTGCCCGACGTGAGTTAATAATCAAGGGACTCTCCAAGTTTAATGACAGACCTGAAAGCTATAGGTCATGGCGATCATCATTCAGGAATAATATCAGAGATCTGGATCTGTCTGCATGTGAAGAAGTAGATCTTCTTGTCAAGTGGCTAGGAAATGAGTCAACAGAGCATGCAAGGCGGATTAGAGACATTAATATTAACTACCCAATCAGAGGGTTAAACATGATATGGGAGAGACTTGAGGAGTGTTACGGCTCACCAGAAGTGATAGAGAACGCACTTTTCAAAAGAATTGAGGATTTCCCTAAGATCCAAAACAAAGATTCCCAGAAGCTAAGAGAACTGAGTGATCTGTTAACAGAGCTACAAGTTGCCAAAACTGAAGGAGACTTACAAGGTCTGGCATTCTTAGATACTGCACGTGGTGTAAACCCCATAGTACAAAAATTACCGTACAACCTGCAAGAGAAGTGGATTGCTCAAGGCTCCAGGTACAAGCAACAGTACGATGTCTCGTTCCCTCCATTCTCTTTCTTTATGGACTTCGTGCACCAACAAGCAAAAACTAGGAATGATCCCAGCTTTAACTTCTCGATGTTTGACACCGCTTACCCCAAATCAGGTAAACCTATCTCACTTCGTAACATGAAAGGTACACTGGTTGCAGTACACAAAACCAGTGTGTCTCTTAAAGACTCCTCAAACAAAACCTACAGTACTACAGAGTCTGAGACGATCTCCACAAAGGACCCATGCAGAGAATGTCCTCTACATAAGAAACCACACTCATTGTTGAAATGCAGAGGATTTAGAGGAAAACTTCTCAGGGATCGCAGAACTTTCCTCAAGGAAAACCACATTTGCTACAGGTGTTGTGCCTCAACCTCTCATCTTGCAAAGGACTGCACAGCGAACATCAAATGCTCAGAATGCAACAGTGAAGCGCACAATACAGCTTTACACCCTGGGCCAGCCCCATGGACTCTCACACCCCCAGACCAGGCTGTAGAGCACGGCGGGGAGGAGGGAGACACAGTACCTCCTGAAGTGACACCCCAGTGCACCCAAGTCTGTGGAGAAGGTCTTAGTAACAAATCTTGCTCCAAGATTTGTCTTGTTACAGTTTACCCCATCGGTCATAAAGAGAAAGCGGTAAGGTTGTATGCCATCCTTGATGACCAAAGCAATAGATCTCTTGCAAACTCAGCCTTCTTTGATATCTTCAGTATTAAAGGACACTGCTCTTCATATTCACTTAAAACTTGCGCTGGTGTGAGTGAAGAAAAAGGCAGAAGAGCTACTGGTTTCCAAGTCGAATCCATAAATAGTGAAGCATCCCTGCAACTACCTACCTTGATTGAATGCAATCAGATCCCAAACAATAGAGAAGAGATTCCTACACCTGAGGCAGCATTACATCATGAACATTTAAAGACCATAGCGCATCTCATACCTGCACTCGACCCAAAGGCCCAAATAGTACTTCTCCTTGGGAGAGATATCATAAGAGTCCACAAGGTAAGAAAACAAATAAATGGTCCTCATAGTTCTCCATATGCTCAGAAGCTTGACCTGGGGTGGGTCATCATAGGTGATGTTTGCCTAGGAAATGTTCACAAGCCAACCACAGTGAATTCTCTTTACACAAATACCTTGGAGAATGGACGTCCATCCCTCTTTCAGCCTTGTCCTAACAGATTCCTTCTAAGAGAGAAGCCGGCAAGTGTGCTATATCCTGACTTTACAGAAACCGAGAACCACTCTTGCAGTGAAGACCAAGATCACTTGGGGTGCACGGTGTTCCAGAGGACAAAGGAAGACCACAAGATAGCTCCCTCTATTGAAGATGAGGCCTTCTTGGGCATAATGGAACAAGGATTCTTCAAGGATAAAACAAACACCTGGGTTGCACCACTACCTTTCAAAACACAGAGACGTCATCTTCCCAACAACAGGTATCAGGCCTTAAAACGCTTCTGTTCACTTAGACGCAACTTTCAGAAAAGACCAGAGATGATGGAACATTTCTTCTTATTCATGAAAAAGATGTTTGAGAACAATCATGCAGAAGTAGCTCCACCCCTAAAAGAAAAAGAAGAATGCTGGTATCTACCAATCTTCGGCGTTTACCACCCTAAGAAGCCAGGACGAATCCGAGTGGTATTTGACTCCAGTTCACAGTATGAGGGAGTCTCTCTCAATGATGTCCTTTTGACAGGACCAGACCTCAATAACACACTTCTCGGTGTCCTCATCAGATTCCGTAAAGAACCCATCGCTATAGTTGCCGACATACAACAAATGTTCTATTGTTTCCTAGTAAAAGAAGAGCACAGGAACTTCTTGAGATTTCTTTGGTTCAAGGACAATGACCCTACTCAAGACATCATAGAATATCGCATGAAGGTCCATGTTTTTGGCAACAGCCCATCTCCAGCTGTCGCTATTTATGGACTCAGACTCTCTGCTCAAGAAGGTGAAAAAGACTATGGGAAAGACGTTAAGAAGTTTGTTGAAAGAGACTTCTATGTAGATGATGGCTTAAAGTCGCTTCCCTCACCAGAGGCTGCAATCAGTCTACTCAAAAGGACCCAGAGTATGCTTTCCTGTTCAAACCTCAGACTTCATAAGATAGCTTCAAACAGCAAAGTTGTTATGGAAGCCTTCTCTACTCAAGATCATGCCAGTGATTTGAAAGATCTAGACTTAGCGACAGACCCGATACCCATGCAGCGCAGCCTAGGGCTCAGCTGGGACCTCAAATCTGACACCTTTACCTTTCAGGTCAACCAAGAGCAAAAGCCTTTCACACGACGTGGAGTGTTATCTACCATTAACAGTCTATATGATCCACTTGGATTTGCAGCTCCTGTGATCATCCAAGGTAAGACTCTGCTCAGAGAGTTAACCACAGATACGTGTGATTGGGATTCGCCACTTCCCTCAGAGAAAGAAGCACTATGGATAGCATGGAGAAACTCTCTACAGGCATTATCTAACTTACATATCTATAGGCCATATGCCCACTTCTCCCCTGCAGAAGTTCAGTCTAGGCAGCTGTGCATATTTTGTGATGCTTCGGTAAAAGCAATCGCTGCAGTCGCTTACCTTAAAACTATAAACATTAAAGGTCAAGTCCAAATTGGCTTTGTAATGGGCAAGGCAAAACTGGCACCAAGCCCTGAGATTACCATACCAAGACTGGAACTTTGTGCCGCTGTTCTGGCAGTAGAGCTGGCAGATCTCATTGTGTCAGAAATAGATATAAAACTTGTCAGTACAATGTTTCATACAGACAGCAAAGTAGTATTGGGCTACATTTACAATGAGACTAGGAGATTCTATGTCTATGTTCATAACAGAGTTCAAAGAATTAGGAGGTCAACACAGCCTACCCAGTGGTGCTATGTACCAACTGACCTCAACCCAGCAGACCATGCTACAAGAGCTGTTCCAGCAGCTCACCTTAAAGATACTACGTGGTTCACAGGGCCACCATTCCTCTACAAACCTATACTTGACACCCTGGAGAAATACTCATTTCAGCTATTAGAACCAAATGCTGATGCAGAGATTCGTCCTCATATTTCTGTACTCACCACAAGAGTTTCTCACAAAGAGCTTGGATCCAAACGATTCAACACGTTTTCTACGTGGAAATCACTGAACAGAGCTATAGCCGGCTTGATTCACATAGCCAGATCCTTTAGAGCCACACCTACAGGATCAGATCACTGCAAAGGTTGGCATTACTGTCACAAGGCCCATACAGTGGATGAGCTCACACAGGCCAGAGACGTTATCATCCGTTGTATCCAACAAGAGGTTTATACTCAAGAATTTGAACTCATCCAAAATCAAAAGAGTGTTCCTAAAGACAGTTCCCTCAAGAGGCTTGACCCCTTCATAGATGCTAATGGACTGTTGAGAGTTGGGGGACGTATTTCAAATGCAAAGTTCGAGAGTAAAGAATGTAATCCCATAATACTTCCAAGCAATCACATTGCATCTTTACTTGTGCAACACTACCATGAGAAGACTAAACATCAGGGACGTTTGTTCACTGAAGGAGCTTTACGTACAGCTGGATTTTGGGTAGTGGGAGCGAAAAGACTTGTGAGTTGTCTTATTTTCAAATGTGTCACTTGCAAAAAACTACGTGGTATGTTTCAGTCACAGAAGATGGCTAACCTCCCTGCGGACCGACTCAGTATAGAACCTCCCTTTACTAATGTTGGTCTTGACGTGTTTGGTGCCTGGTCTGTCACCACACGGCACACTAGAGGAGGCCAGGCAAACAGCAAACGCTGGGCAGTCATATTTACATGCATGAGTATCAGGGCTGTGCATATAGAAGTTATCGAGTCTTTAGACACATCCAGCTTTATAAATGCTCTCAGACGTTTCATCTCCATCAGAGGCCCAGTTAAACTAATCCGCTCTGATAGAGGTACCAACTTCGTTGGGGCCTGCAAAGAACTGCATATCCCCTCAAACATTGACAGTGACCATGTAGAGAGATATCTTGCCGCCCAAGACTGTAAATGGACATTCAACCCCCCACATGCGTCTCACATGGGAGGCTCTTGGGAGCGTATGATTGGCATAGCTCGCCGGATCCTTGATTCTGTTTTTCTACAGCTGGGAACTTCGAGGCTCACCCATGAAACCCTCTCAACCTTCATGGCCGAAGTAGTGGCGATCATGAACGCCAGACCTTTGACTTCAATATCCAGTGATCCAGAAGATCCCTTCTTGCTCACCCCTTCCACTCTTCTCACCCAAAAAGTCGGTACAGCATCGGCTCCTCCTGGAGAATTTAGTGCTAAAGACTTGTACAAGTGTCAGTGGAGACGAGTGCAGACTCTAGCAGATACCTTCTGGGATAAATGGAGAAAACAATACATCTCTACTCTACAAGTCCGGAATAAATGGCAAACCAGCAAACCCAATATGGAGGTTGGTAATGTTGTTCTTGTCAAAGACTCTCAGTCAAGAAGAAATGACTGGCCTTTGGGACTGATAACCAAGGTGTTCCCAAGTGAAGATGGGAAAGTCAGAAAAGTGGAGGTCAAGGTCTGCAGACAACAGGAGCCCAAACTCTTCCTCAGACCCGTTACTGAACTGGTTTTGTTGCTCTCTCCAGGGGTGATTTAATGTGGTATCCTTTAGATACCAGACGGGGAGTGTCATGCCTTTAGCAATTTGTTCTTTGTTAATTAGGCATTATTAGTATGCCTTATCAGTTTGCAATTCTCTGTTCATTGTGTAACTGCTCCATCTAGTGGCTGTTTGTATACACTGCATCTTTTCACAGTAGAAGTTTGACCCATTTCAGCTTCCATAGCTTGTAGCCTATTAACTCTGATTACATCATCAGCCATGCTCATAGCAGCCATTTCCTCATCACAGACTCCATTCCTGTGGTATGCTGGTAGGATCCAGCCCTCACATTCAGGTTCACAATAGCATCGTCGGTACGTCTACACACATGTCTATATCTTATGCATCTGTGTTTTATGTAACCTACATGTCTTACATGTGTTTATATGTGCATTGTCTTACTGTAATGTATAATATGCTTTGTCACATGGCAGACAGTGTTACTAAGCGCCTTATTTTCTGTTCCTCAGTTTCACCTCTTATATCTTTGCAATAAAGACAAAGTTGGACGTTGCTTCTTTGTCAACTCATTGCCGAGAAAGGTTTAGCTGTCTGTCAAGCTATGTACCTTCACACATAAGGAGGACAGAACAAGTAATTTTATATTTATTTGCTCAATGCCACCCTATCTTTTAGTTTCTAAATGATTTTTTGTGTGTTTTTTCCTGAAAATGACCATTTCATAAATAGCTGCACACTTATCACATGACTTGAAAATTTTAACTTGGCACTATTTTATTCTCCAGTGTCTCTGCTTTCAGAAAACATATAATTGTTTGGGGATTTAAAGTAATTTCTAGCCATAAATGCAGATTTTAATAAAAAAAAATGTGAACAGATTGCCCCTGTGGGCAAGTGTTTATAATAGCTTGATAATGTTTATTTGTTATATGCAATAAATTGATTACAATAGCACATGCGTGCGCACATATGTGTAAGTGGACAGCATGAGGTAACTAACCTTGTTTGTGTCATTATATAAGTGTATGTTTATATTATTTTAAAAACATTTGTACTGAATATTATGATAGATGTACCTTGGAGGAACCATATTTGCTCATGAGAAATTTAGGCTATCTTTTAAATTTTGTAGTGCTACTGCTTGCTAGTGCTTTCTTCCCATAGTGGTTAATTAACAAATCTCTATATTTATTACAATACCAAAATGTGGAAAGAAAGCATTTACAATTCGAAAGCCACATTTTAATTACACTGCAAATTAACCTCAAAATATCTAATCTCAAAACTGATAGGTGATAACACTTTGGAAGAGCACGCATGTAAAATTATGAATGCCCCATCAAAATACTGGACTAATCATTTAAAATGTGTGCTCTCTAAAAATACACTATAATTCTTTAAAGCATTTTACTTATTCACTTTAATTACACTTATCAAGCATGTTTAACAATATGCATCTACGTGTTTTTACAAAACAAAGCAATTTACAGTATTTTTCAATTAACAATGTTTGCAGCCCAGGGAAACAGTAGAAAAAAACCTTTGTAACTATTTGCATGGTAATTCCATTTACTGTGAAGCCCAGGCGCACCTGCGGTATTTTTCTAATTGGTTAATTAATACAGCTGTAGAGCATAATGTGCTTGATGATGCCTAACAAATACATTCTCCAAATAATTTACAGTATGAATAGAATATTTATGCTTTAAGCACCACGGTACTTTTTTACGCAAAGCAAGCATATGTTCTGACCTTAGCTGCGACCTTCTCCATCCTCAAAATAATAAAACAAGCAACTAAGCCTAACGGTAGATTTCTACAGGGACAAGCATTAACATTATATGGAACCTTGCTAAACTCACCTGGCAATATCTCAGATGTTGGAAAACTAACCCTCTCATATTAAAAAGGGCATAGGGGTGAATGGATGGTCTTTGATGACCCTGTAAGTGCCACTGGGCATGTAACAAATTAGCTTAATGGATAACACAGGATTTGGATGTTTGAATCACACATTACCATAAAATGTATATTTTCTCTTATCAATTTAAGCACTCGCCTGTGAAATTTTCAGTTCTGTGATAATGTGACTGACATTACTTGATCATGCAACTCTGTGCTCAAATTTTAAAAAATCGTTTTAGACAGATAAAGCTTACTTTTGATGGTATTTATTCTCATAGTTAGTCTGGCTAAAAAAAAGACAAAAGTCCATCTAGTTCAACCACTAAAAAAAAAAAAAAAGTTATAATCCTATACCCACAGTTGATCCAGAAGAAGGCAAAAAAAAACCCAGCAAAGCATGACTCAATTTGCTCCTGCAGGGGAAAAAATTCCTTCCTGATCCCTCGAGAGGCAATTGGATATTCCCTGGATCAACCTTATCTATAAATGTTAGTATCCAGTTTTATTCTGTGTATCCAAGAAAGAATCCAGGCCTTTTTTAACGCAATCAACTGAGCTGGACAGAACCAACTCTTGAGGGAGTCTATTTCACATTTTCACAGCTCTTACTGTGAAGAAACCTTTCTTTGTTTGGAGATTACATTTCTTTTCTTCCAGACATAAAGAGTGCCCCCTTGTCCTCTGTGATGACCTCAGGGTGAATAGCTCTACACCAAGTTCACTAAATGAACCACTGATGTATTATCCATTGGGTTTTTGTATTTTTTATCATATAAAGAAAAAAAGATTGAAATAAAAAAAAAATGTCCTTATTGTTAGGAATATCAATTTATGCCGGCTTCCTACATACAAACATCCAGCTTCAAAGTACTTTGGGAATAATACATATCAGACACCTAGATGTGTGATGCAAAATTTGACTTCTTTAATATTGACCAAGCTTTAGATAATAAATGACAACACTGCAAAGTTCAGGTGGTTTCCATAAAGCACCAATCAGAATATAAAATGGAGATTTCAATAAACCACTATATGGTGCATCATAACAAAAAACGCAACAGGGTAGTAACTTCTGCAATTTCTCAAAACAAGAAATATGTGCATAGATGACAGCATTCAAATCCCACAGGAACATCTTGTATGTAAAATAAACCAGTTAAAAGGCACAAAGCAAAAGTGAGTTAACTATGAACCCTTTCACTTACTTTGTAGTATGAAACATATCAAGGACAAAATAAATACCTCCAGAATGACCCATTTTTATATTTCTAAGTGGACACCTCAAGGAGGCGATCTAATTTCTTGCCACATTTTTTGGGAAATTAAGAAACATGTCAGTATTAAGGGGATTAAAAATTAAATTAAGGTGTATTTAGCCTTTAACTACTCCCCGACCACCCCATAGCCATAGGATGGCTGCAGCATGGTTGTCTAGTTCTGGGAGGGCATCTATAGATGTCCTCACAAAACCCCACCCCCTGTGCGCCCCTGGGGCATGCATTGGGCATGCTCTGTGATCACTATGTCCTTTGGACTCTGCTGATCACAGTTCAAGGTAAAGGGCCAATCACAGTGGCATATCAGTACCCATCAGTAAGGCTTCTACAGTGCATATCAGTGCAGCCTATCAGTATCCAGTGTCATCAGTGTCATCAGTGTACCCCCCTTCTTGACCAAGCCATTTTTTGTGATACGACACTGCGTTACTTTAACTGAGAATTACACGGTCATTCAATGTTTTACATAAATTAAATTTATGTTCTTTTTCCCCACAAATAGAGCTTTCTTTTGATGGTATTTGATCACCTGTGCATTTTTTATTTGTTTGTGCTATAAACAAAAAAAGACCTACAAGTTTGAAAAAAAACAATATTTTTACTTTTTGCTATAAAACATATCCAGTAAAAAAATTTTTAAAAATCAAATTTCATCATAAATGTATTCTGCTACATGTCTGCTAAAAAAAATCCCAATACGTGTAAATTAAATAGTTTATGTGAAAGTTATAGTGTTTACAAATGGCGGTATATATACTGCAATTTGTATTTTTATACTAGTATTTTTTTATACTAGTAATGGCGGCATTCAGTGACTTATAGTGGGACTGCGGCAGGCATTGTGACACTGCGTGGGTACTGACTAACTACCACTGACATCCCCAGTGACACTAATACACAGTGATTAGTGCTAATAAAAAGCACTGACACTGTACTAATGACACTGGGCAGGAAGGGGTTAACATCAAAGGGGTTAACTGTGTGCTGTGTGCTGTTATACGTAGTGTGCTGTGCGTGTTTTATTAGAGAGACAAGCTGCTTTGTATTGCTCTGCTGCTGTGCAGAGCAATACAAAGCAGCCTGTTCGTGCTGACAAGAGAGAGATCTGTGTTGTTTACATACAGATCTCTCCCCTTTCACTTCTGATGACAATCACCGAGTCCTGGCTGAGAATCACCAAGACCCAGTGATTGACATGCCGAAGAGCCAATAGCGGCTTGGGTAGAGAGCGCACATGCCCCCCTACCCAGAAACACGAAATCATGTATATAAATACGTGATTTTGCGCATCCCTGCCACCCTGTAGCAGTGCTTCTGCTATAGGGCAGTTACATACCGCCAAAAGAAAGCTCTATTTGTATGGAAAAATTATAATAATTTCATATGGGTACAGTGTTGCATGACAGCGCAATTGTCATTCAAAGTGTGATAGCTCTGAAAGCTGCAAATTGGCAGGAAGGGGGTGAAAGGGGTTGAAGTGGTAAATAGTCACGCACTGAAGCTGAAGAACAGTTAATAAGGTGATAAAAAAGTGGCACACTCTGTAGCAAAACCTTGGGATAGTTGTTAAGGGGACTGCCTTACAGCATGCACAGTAAAGGGAGATACTGATTAGACATAGGAAGTTGTACAGTGCTGTTATGCAGTGCAGAACAGATGCCAAGAAATAAATTCATAGATGCAAGAAAAATGGTGCTGTACAGTGGCCATGCAGACATATAAGCAGTGTATGACAACATGCTGTGGTACCTAAAGCAAAGATCTACAATGCAATGGGCACCATGTTACTTACATCTGCATGCTGTATATTAAACAGTCCTGAATCCTGCACTAAATACAGTACATGCTTATGACCATTTATTGTCTCAAATTGATAGTTGCTGTAGCCCCAGCAATTCTATTGTAGTTCTCTAAGGTAGGTGCAAGTGTTTGTACCCCCATGCCTTATTTTGTTGAAAACATAGCAAAGCATAAAAGAAAACAAGCAACATTACAAGCTAAACTTTATTGGCTCACATGATTGGTGGGCTTCACACACCCCAAGGTGTTCCTCTTATTTATTTTCAAATGTTGCCAAAAATTGTTATCACGCATTAAGACAGCCTATTCAGATTGACTAGATTCATAATGCTCCCTGCTTCCGGATTCAGGGTGCACCTCTCCCAACTCCCACTGTGATTAGACATTGCAGGGTTTTGTCAGAAGGTCCCAGCCAATGATTCATGGCTGGGACTTGCTAACCAGCAGTGTCCAATCACAGCCCAGAGCCCTGTGTTGACAAACAACACAGAGCTCTTTACAGAGGGAACAATCTCTTTCTTCTCCTTGCACAGCAAGGAGAATGAACAAATAGATTTTTTAGTAAAAAGCAGCACATAATACACACATTAACACTTGTTAGGGACACTGAACCCCTTGATTACCCCATGATGTTAACTCCTTCCCAACCAGTGTCATTAGCAGGGGTGGACTGACAACTCATGGGGCCCCCGGGCAATAGGGGATCATGGGGCACCTGTGTCCTTGCCCAAACTCAAAAAAGCCTTTGAAAAAGGTACCAGGGGCATCTCATGGGGCCCCCTACTGACCCGAGCCCTCAGGCAGTGCCCAAGTTTCCAAATGGTTAGGCCGCCCCTGGTCATTAGTACAGTGGGAGTGTATAGTATTATCATTGATCACTGTATTAGTGTCACTTGAAGTGTCAGTTAGTCAGTTTACATCCAGTGTCAGTTAGTGTTTGATTGCTCACTGCACTCACAGTCCAACTATAAGTCACTGATCACTGCCCTTACTAGTATAAATAAATGAATAAATATTCTAGTATCTATACCATAGTCTGTAGACGCTTTAAATTTCTTTTACAGACATGTAACAGAATACATTTTAGCCTAAATTTATGAACACATTTTATTTGTTTATTGGATGTGTTATATATATATATATATATATATATATATATATATATAAAAACAGTGGTGATCAAATACCACAAAAAGAAAACCTTAATTGTGTGAAAAACAATTTACATAAATTAAATTTGGACAGAACGTTGCATGATCGCACAATTACCAGTTAAAGCATCTCAGTGGTAAATAGCAAAAATGGCCTGGTCATAAAGGAGGTAAAACCTTCCGGAGCTCAAGTGGTTAATCAAATGTCATTTTATGAAGTGAAAGCCTTAGTAAAAAAATACAGTCAAAACGTTTTTAGTTAGCAAAGTCTTGCTTTCACACTGCACTAAAATGAACAACGTCTGCATCATCAGTGAGTGCTAACAAACTCGAGTTTCCACTCATTTCTTGTAGCTACTAGATGTAGTCCATTCATCCACCCTTCTTTCATTCATAGATCATGTTTATTTATGGAATCTATAGTACAGTGTCTCTGACTGCAGCAGGTGGGCGGAAAGGGTGTCCAGTTAGCACTCTTGACGAGTGAATATGACAGGTCCCTTGGCTCATATTAATCACCGTGATACCAGATGATTACTGCTGCAGGGGTAGGTGGGATCAGAGGCCTGAATATTTCAACTAAAACCTCAAATGGTGCCTAAAACCTCAGCACAGGGGACACTTTTCATTGATTGTAAGCAACATCCCATGTGCTGATTTGAAAAAAAAAAGTAAATTGAAGGCAATAATGGGCATCTGGGGAAGGTGTCAGCTAAGTGAAATGGTTGCGTTGTGACAGATACAGATGTACATCCAGGAGCTGCATAAAATGAGTGGGACCTCCCAATGATGCTGCCAACATTCTTCATTTTAGCTCGCTGTAGAACCAAGATTTTGCTAAGCTTTTGTTTCTATATACAGTAGTTGTTCATGTCAGTAAAACATATTGGTAATGGGTATGCAGGAGCAATCAGCAATTGTCAAGAGAGCCCCTTCTGGATGCCAGTTTGTACAGTCTCTAGGCACAGGCAAGCTAGTATAAACTAATATCAGATTAATTGTAATAAATGATTGGCATACTGACATTCTTTGAACTATGTTAATAAATAAGCCAGTGTTTTACAGATATTTCTTGCGAGCTTACAATACCTCTTTGTGCTTACTAAAAGTAACATCAAATCTAATACTTTAAAACTTTATTTCATCTTGCAAATAGAGATATTTTAATTTATGTAAATTAATATCTTTTGTTCTCTTTACTGCTGTGCAGTTTATACACAAGTCTTCTGAGAAATGTTAATTATTATTTCCATCTGTTATACTGCCAAAAGGAATATCGTAAGAACTATACAAATGTGGATACAATCAGCATTTGTGCTTGACTGCAAGGAATAAATACAAGGGTGATAGACTGTAGGTATTATTATTTCTAGCAGGAAAAAAAAATAACATAAATCCACAGCTGAGTGTCCTCTTTAATTATATTGCAAATTGTTCTTTTAAAATCATTGGATAAACTTTAGCATTCTATAGCTTATTGTTTGAGACTTAGGGCATTGGAATCAGCTTGATGAAATAGAATTTTGATTACTTTTCAGTTGGCTTCAACCTAAGACTCTCATTATTAACGATAAAATGTATAAATATTTTTACTGAAAAAATGCAAATTCATACATATGCTTACATGCTGTATGTTTCACAGAAGAATAATTTACTGGCACTAGGTTTCTGGTGAGAAATAATACATACGATTTTATTACCTGTGTGTAGATGCAGTACAGTTTTGTTTTCCAGCAAAGTGACAATAAGGAAATGTGGTGGGCTTAGTGCAGAAAGGGGTGGGGCTTCACATTATTTTAAATGAGATGTTGCTAAGTTTTTAACCTGTGCTTAAGAGAAGTGTAAAATTCAAGGCTCACATTTATCTTTTACTTTTTCTATCCATTTTCAGTCCATACAGTACGGGGCAGAGAAATACAAAGCAGCATGTCCTTGCTGGCAGGAGAGAAACCTGTGTTATTTACACACAGGTCTCTCCCCTGTCAGTTGTACGCAGCGATCGCCAGGTGCCGACAGGGAATCTCAGGCCGGGACCCGGTAATTGACATCCCTAGCAGCCAATGGCGTGCTCCTCCCCTACCCAGAAATGCAAATCACGTGATTTTGCACATCCCTGCCACCCTCTAGCAGTAGTTCTACTATAGGGTGGCAGGGAAGCGATTAATGGCATCCCAGTCTTAGTCCATAGGGTTCAATGTTGCGTTGGCACACCCTTTACAGCTATATCAGCTTCAACTCTTCTGAGAAGGCTGTATGTAAGGATTAGGAGTTGTGTCTATGGGAATGTTTGACCATTCTTCCAGAAGCGCATGTGTGAGGTTAGGCACTAATGTCAGATGAGAAGGCCTGGCTCGCAATCTGCACTCTAATTCATCCCAAAGGTGTTCTATCGGGCTGAAGTCAGGGCTCTGAGCAGGCCAGTTAAGTTCCTTAACAGGAATAGCTTATGAAACAGAAAGGAATACACTACTCGCCTCTAAAAAAAGATTCTAAAGGAAATGAATAATGGTAAGAAACCTCAACCAGTCAGGATGATTACTAGATATGGAGCACAGTGGAAAGAGGTTAAAAAAGTATTAGAAAAGCATTGGAGGATACTTATGGAATGCCCAAAATCGAGAAAGATTGTGGGTGAATACCCTCAAATGGTAGTTAGGAGAGTACCAAACCTTGGTGACCTTTTGATTCATTCTGACTATAGTCCAATTAACAGAAAACTACCTGGTTAACTTTACGTTTAAAAGGAATGTTCAGTTGCCATAAATGTCAAATCTGTAGATATGTAGATCGCACAGAAACATTCAGAACACTCAGATTCTGATAATCGCGTACAATACAAAATTCAAAGACTCATTAACTGCTCTACTTCAAGAGTGTTTTATAAGATTTATGTGGGGAAAACAAAGATACAACTAAAAATACATATAGGTAAACACTTTAGGGATATGAAATCAAAATTTTGGCCAACATTTTTTGAAATTTCATGGTAGCAAGCTTAAAGGTGTAAAAGTAAAGGGATTTTATGGTCTTAATTTTCTGAAAAGAAGGGGAGATTTTGACAGAGAACTGTTAAAACATGAAAAACAATGGATTTATAAGCTTGATACGATGAACCCTAAAGGGTTAAAAGTTGAATTAGATCTCCAAGTCTTTTTGAAAAATTAAAATCACCTGGGTTTAAGAAGCTACTGTCAGGAATGGACTTGCCAGTGGTGGTGGGACTCACCTGCCTTGTGGGCTGCAGTACCAGGGCTGGCCAGCGGGTGCTCTCAGCAACCAGAGGCTCACTCCTGCAATGAGCCATCACCTGAGGCTGATTACAACAGGTGTATTTAAGGAATGGCCAGGCCTGTGATCAGGGCCTTGGTGGATGTTTCCCATGGGCCCCTGTACCTGCATCATGTCTGCTTTCTGCCTGATCCAGATTCTGCTTTGATCCCTGACTCTGCATGAACTCCGCCTGTCCTGACCTCGGCTATTCCTGACTACTCTTCCGCCTGCTTCTTGTGCCCTTCCTGCCCATTTGCTACCGACCCGGCCTGCCCAACTACGCTTAGTATTGTTTCTATTGTTATCTGTTGGAGGTTTGGGTTGGTTGGTTTGCACTGTGTTGTTGTTTAGTCTTGCACTGCGTCTATGTTTTGTTTAGTCTTAATAAATTGTCTTATTCACACTATACCTGCGTTTCCCTGTGTCAGTCCACACATTTCTGGTCATACCCGGATCCTTAACAGCTACATTTTGGTGGACCCAGAAACCCTAACAACTTTAAGATCTTCCAAAATTTTTTTTTTTTTAATTATTTATCATGTTTGTCTTGTGGTTTATCTGGGTGTACAACGAGTAACACTATCTGACTACATAGCATTAGAATGAATTGGTTTGCTTGATAACGTGATATTTGCATAAAGGGGCGGTATTTACTGTTATAAAGGAATGTGAAACCAAGTCTTCAATTGGTCCTGATGAAGCTGATTAAGATACGCCTATCCGTGAAATACGTTGACGTCATACGTCAGTGACGTCATGGTTGGCCTTGAAACATCGGGGTAACGCACAGCATCCACGGGAGGTGTCATGGACGCGAGTTTACAACCACATGGAATTTTTATACGGTGGCAAATTGGCTATACAGCCAAGCTACATCTGTGAGGCCTATTCATGAGCTCTCAGTGGCAACTTATGATACGGCAATTCATTGAGGACGGAAAGCCATTTGCAGTAACGTTGAGCTTATTCACACTTTGGCAATGGCCTAATGGTGAGTGACTATACCCTATCAATATATACATATGTGAGTCACGGCTCTTCATTGAGGAGGGAACATCACCAGTAAAAAGGTGAGCCCATCTCCATTATGGCCACAGACTGATGGTGAGTGACTACTCTGAGTCAGTGTATACAACAGGATGCTCATGGTTTACCCTATGATATAAGGAACCTGTGTTCCAATGCCTGTACTCACCTGAACTTACTGCACACATCTACTATTGCCGTTATCTCTGTATATATGTAATATGTCCCGTGAGTATTCTGTGGGATTGAGTACATCTACAGTGGCACTCTTTGGACTCTATGCCATTAATCCCTATTTAGGAATCATTGGACTAACAAAGGCATTAAGTCCAGATAACTGCATCCAGGTGGTGCACCCAGATGATGATATCTGTAGTTTGGCAGATGACTGGAGATTGTTGCTCACTTCACTGTTACAACAAAAAAACTATTCATAACTCCAGTGACTGACTCTCCCACATTAGCGTTGGAACATTTTTCCAGCAGCAGATAGGAACAATCAACCACCAGGTTTGGGGGTTTAGGGAAAGCCTGAACAGACCTGAAAAAAATAATTGCAGCTTTTCTACATAAAGACAATGCAAAAGCCATCAGTTTATATTGCCTGTTATAAATGGAGCAGTCTAAATCAGGATCAGAAGTCAAAGAGTTGATTGTTTCAACCCCGAGGCAAAGCCCTGTGCCCTGTCACTGAGAGCCAGTGGTCCCAGTGCTGAACCCTGCCAGAACCCATCAGAGCCACCTGATGCAGTTTTAACACAACACTTGAACAAATAACTACTGTCCCTTTGCAATTTTTAAACAGCATATGTGACATAAGTGATTAACTAGAGCCAGAATTGTCACTGACTTTTACTTGTCATAGTATTCTATTGTTCTTACACTAGCAATGAGTTGTTTCCTTTTCTCAAAAACATACTTTTGTTGAAATTCCAACAAAAAATGTTTATTTTCCTTACAACTTCTCTCAAAAGCAGTAAAACATCAATATATGGAATTAATTTTGTCAAGTAAATTGTCAGCTGCTTCCAGTTCAGTATTCAGACATCATAACAACCCTGATTGCTTAGAATGGAGCTCACAAACACATAGAAGATAAGAAACAGGCATAAAGAGCATGGAATCACGCATGGAATCACAGAACAATCCCAACATGGAAAATACCCAAAAACTGTGACAAGCTTTTATTTTAAGATTGGCCTAATTACTGGGTAGACTTATGGGGCCACACAGATATCAAAATTATAATTCAATTGATCCTTGACTCCCTACTTAATGGGCTTAGTGAGGTCTTGATTGATTTAAACTTTGTAGCATCGATTGGCTATACCAGAATTTTGTTAATTGGTTCTAATTGCTCAAATATCTGTAAGTGTGCTAGAGAACTGATCATGTGTTACATAGTTTGATATTTCAGTTATTTTTTGCAGTCACTCATGCCTAAATTTAGTATAAAGAGCTAGATGTATGGCTATCCTTAGACATTAAATGGTTACTTGAAAATCAGACCACTGGCGATTTTTCTCTTTCCAATAACATGTGCCTTTGCTTCATCTGAATGTACATTTCTCTGCACTAAGCAGACACCCTTGACACTAGCCTTATCTCAGTAAAGCAAACAGCGGTCAGTTAGTAAACGTACATTCCAAATAACTGATTTTTCTGATTCCAAGACTGGTCAGACAGACGTAGCCGCAGATGTGTAAGTATATTGGTAGACATGCTATTTTTTCCCCATCTAATTGTTAGCAGCCAAGTCAGATGACAACAATCTCACATGTATATGTATATTTATAGCCTAATAATCTCTGGGAGAGGGGCTTGTATTAATTTTTCCTCTGACTGTGGGCAGGGCTGGATTGATACTTTCTGACATTATGTATGTGCTAATTTCTTTAATTAGAAATTACTGTCGGAACTTATAAAGGCAAGCTGGTAATTCCCGTTATTGTTGGAACTAAAGGTTGAAGTGAATGGTCTTTACTGTTAGTAAAATTACATTTATCAGGCTTTTTTCAGACTAAATGGTGTTTAGGTCCAACCAATAATGAAAACTCTACATCAGCACCACACAGGGCTGTAGTTAATTTTTTTTTTCGGGATGGGGGGGGGGGGGGGCAGCTCGAAGCTGAGCTGAATTTTTACTGCTCCCCTCCCACACCAACTTCTCCCCCTTGAAGGAAGGAAGGGAGGGGTGGAAGGAAGGATGAGGTGGGTGGAAGGAATAAAGGGTAGATGGAAGGAAGGAAGGTATGAATGGAAGGAAGGGAGGGATTGGTGGAAGGAAGGGTTGGGTGGAAGGAAGGAAGGAAAGGGTGGATAGAAGGAAGTGGTGGGTGGAAGGAATGAAGGGGTGGGTGTAAGGAAGGGAGGGGTGGGAGGAAGGAAGGGTGGGTAGAAGGAAGGAAGGGGTGGAAGGAAGGGTGGGTAGAAGGAAGGAAGGGGTGGAAGGAAGGAAGGAAGGAAGGGGTGGGTGGAAGGAAGGAAGGAAGGAAGGAAGGAAGGGAGGAAGGGAGGGAGGAAGGGAGGGAGGAAGGAAGGGAGGAAGGGAGGGAGGAAGGGAGGGAGGAAGGGAGGGAGGGAGGAAGGGAGGGAGGAAGGGAGGGAGGGAGGAAGGGAGGGAGGAAGGGAGGGAGGAAGGGAGGGAGGAAGGGAGGGAGGGAGGGAGGGAGGGAGGGAGGGAGGGAGGGAGGAAGGAAGGGAGGGAGTGTTGTGGTGGTTTATGTAAGGATATATATTATTTATAAAGGGCGTGTCCCTTTCCCTTAGATGAAATATTACAGTGCCTCCAGCCGTTAAAATACGGCAAATATTTAGTAAACCAATAATTTGGACACCTTGATAATTCGATCACCACTTATTATTATACCTTGAATTCTTTTAGCCAATATGATTTCGTACCATACACACAAAATTTGCCTTATAATAGATAAATATAAAAATTTATTTATGTACAAAAATTATATATATATTAACACAAAACACAAAAGACTGGTGATAAATGAATATTGGTACACACAATCAAAAATATATCCTACCAATGTAAGACACACTAATAATGTCTCTAACTAATTACATCAATCACAAATTTAAATGATATGATATTTATTAAATTTATTAATAATTAATAATTTCGAATATCTCAAAGGTTATATTCTTACATGCCGTGGCCATAGGCTTGCAAGAAGTAAGCCCTTGATATATGATACTCTGGTTATTAATATTCAATAAATTATGAAATATGGAAAAAATTATAATATGGCAATAAACAATTTTTTTAACAGTAACACAGTATCTGACTACATATATCTAACTATCCAATATTGTTGTAATACACTAAGGTAATTTTATGATTCTACACAACAGAGAAAGTAATTAATACAAATCAAATAAACATCTCGCCACACCCGGACGTCAGACTAGGCAACTCTCCCGTGGATTTAGCTGGCAGTGGAACGCCTTTAGACTGATATATAGGCAAGTGAGAGATTCAATAGGGGAGAATGTAGGAAGTTATAAGTTTAGAGGTTTAAAGTTTTAGGAAGTTTGAAAAGATGGAAGAGTAGTTATTTCAGCAGAGATCTTCTTCAGATGTCAGGTCTTTCCATGAGGTCTTATGAGGGTTCTTCTTTTTCATGAGGTTTTTTTTCTTATGTTACAGCACATGGGCTTTTTATATCCACTAGTCCATTGTTCTAAGATACCTTCCCACCAGGCTTCCTGATTGGCTAGTTGAGAAATGTGTGTACATAAGCTATTTCTCACCTGCCCGCCAGGTGGCGGTCATGTATCACAGAACAATGTGAGTATTTGAGATGACTCATACCTTGGGTGGAATCTTCAGGTAATTTCAGGAATAAAATATACGGCTCTATCCAGATATAGCAGTGATCATACCTATGATATTCTAAATAGGGACCATGGAATATAGGTGTATATTCGGTTATTCCTCCTTGAAGTATCATCCTGTTTGTTTCCTGATAAGACATGTAACTAATGCTAGTTTATAATACATCTTACTTCCCATCATCTCAATACTCAAGTTAGTGATATATAGTTCCCATTGCTGAGTATTTAGTGGTGTTTAAAGTCTATGACATCTTATTTATAATCTGTTTTTGTAGTACATTTTTGTAATGATATACAGTGAACTTTTAAACTTAAATGTCCTGAATTTCACCCCTTGGTTTCAGCATCAACATTTCCTCTGTGTAGGGAAAAAATCTCTGTTTGCCTAGCCCTTGTATCGGACTCATGGTAAACAATTGTTAATGCTTTCACCCTTGGTGAACAATAGTAGATAGTAATAGTTTCAGAGGTTTGTTGGTTCATCACACTCTACAGGTTTTGGTTAAGCTTCCAAACAGTTGAGTTCCCGTCTCATTATTGTTGAAATGTTTACAAGTCAGAGTCCTATGTGTTTGACTTTCTGTAGATGCATTCTTCTCACTTCCATATACAAATAGTCCTTGTTGACAGTTCAAACATCCCATTGTCTTGGAAAAGTCTTAATTCCCTGTTCTCTTCATTTCTTTAACTAGAATTCTTGAAGGTTTAACCAAGACAAAATTAACTCTTAACATCCGGTTCTGCTGAGCTGTTTGCTATATAACATTATGTCTTGATAAAAGTCATATTCTTGAGACATGATTCAAAAGCCCACAACAAAATCCCCCTTTGTTTGGGGTACAGGCACGTGTATAGGGGTGTCTGTGTCGCAAAACATGAGTGGGGCTTTTGGCTAGAGTGATTGTTCGTCTTCTCCGGTGAAGTGAATGAAATAAAAAAAAAAAAAAAAAAAAAATTTCCGATAATAAAATGGCAGCGGTGATGCTGGTTGTTCCTCAACTTGACTCGGCGTCTTTAGATGGACACTTCCGATGACGATCCTGGTCTTGTGATGAGGCCGGCCTGGCCTGACACATCCACCTTGGGGTCCATGGGTCCTCCGCACGACAGGTCTCTTAGACGGTCTCCTAGGCGGGTCTTTTCCTCTGGACTGGCCCTTGGTGGCCTGGGACATCAGGTTATCGTCTCCGGATCGATCTCTGGCATCTGGTCTTTCCCACAGGACATTATAGCTTCCTTCTAGGGTCCGGTCATTGACACCTCCGATCGCCGGTCTGGTCATAGTCTGGGCCTTCCTTTCTAAATTATTAAAAATGAACAGTTTAAGTATGGGATATACATAAAATTATGTTACTGGATCCTGTAAGGCAAAAGATGAATTATATGTTTAAAGGAAATTTAAGAATGATCTCAATATCTCCAGATAGGAATTGGTGGGTTTAGTCTTCCAACAACTGCAATTGAGACTTCGGATGGCAAGCACGTAATTGGTTGATGTGCACCCATCTATCACTGATTTCACCATACCGTGTCACCTGCAATTTATATGCGACCGGAGAGATTTTATCAATGATAGAGAACGGACCTTTCCAAGATGGAAGGAATTTCCGTTCCTTGATCTGGTCTCTTGCAAAGTTGTATAGATAGACCTTGTCACCAATCTCATATTCCTTCTTGGAGGTTTTGAGATCATAGTATGTCTTAGCACTAGTTGCAGCTCTTTCCAAATTTCGCTGGGCAAAGGCAAAAGCATATTGCAGATGTTTACGTAAATCCTCTATGTACTGGTGTGTGGTGGTAGCATTGATCAAATTTTGATCTGTAGTGCGATACAATAAGTGCTGGGGCAGTACCATCCGTCTACCTGTCATCAGTTCAAAAGATGACATTTTTGTAACTGTATTCGGAGTAGCCCTCAACGCCATCAGGACCAGCGGGAGTTTGACATCCCAATCTTTACCTGTTTCCTTAACAAATTTCTTAAGGACATTAACGATGGTCTGATTGTATCGTTCTACACCACCACTAGAGGCTGGCCGATAGGCGATATGCAATTTCCTTTTAACCCCCAAAATTTTCCACAATTTGGCCATCACTTCGCTAGTGAAGTGCGATCCTCTATCAGACTCTATCCTCTGAGGTAAACCAAAACGAGAAAATACATGATTTATTAGCAATGCAGCACATGTCTCGGAGCTATTATTTGGTGCTGGTATACATTCGACATACTTGGTGAATAAACATGTAACTGTTAACATATACCGATTTCCTCGTGAAGATTTTGTTACTGGCCCAATAAAATCCATCTGAAGGTCTGACCAAGGCATACATATCCCCCTCTTCTGGAGAGGTGCTCTGTGAGTTGGCTTGGTAGGTTGAAATTGGGGACATATTAGGCAACCTTGGCAGTATTCCTTCACATCACGTAACATATGAGGCCAGTAGGCATAATCCCGCAGGATCTCATACGTGATCTTCTCTCCACGATGACCGGAAGTGGGAGCATCATGGGCATGCTGTAGCATCAAACCTCTAAATTTAAGTGGGACGACCCATTGTTGTACGCCACCCTTTGAGGTTCGTATCAACAATCCCTGGTATAAAGAGAATTGGGATTTGGATTTCATTAAGATACGTAAATCCTCCTTCCCACTATATACTTCCTTATTTATGGGATTTTGGTTGGGATCTTCTATATGACTATAAAACAAGCCAATTATTGGGTCTTCTTTTTGGGCAGTAATTAAATCCTCACTAGGAGAATCGTGACTCCACTGTAATGCATTCGGATCACCAGCTGTTCTGGCCTGTTGCCTGGTGACAGCTTCAATCTGTACGGTACCTAAAAATTGGTCAATGTCTATCAGTTCACCGGTGATTGCCCCTTCCTTGGCTAGAGAATCGGCCAGATCGTTCCCTTCTTTCTCGGCACCTAGAACCTTGGAGTGGCCTTTGGTCTTCTTGAAGTGCAGGGTGAGATCATTGGACCTTACCAGTTCATCGATGTGACAAAAGAGCTTACCATGTTTCACGGGTTTGTGATTACTCTTGTTCATGTTGTTTCGCTTCCACCTAGGGAAATACTCCACAAAACTATTCCTGACATAATTGGAATCGGTTATGATGGCACACTCTCTGATGTTGAACTCTATAGCCATCTCAACTGCTCTAAGAATTGCAGTAAGTTCAGCAACCTGACTGCTTTTTGGTCCAAGTTTGTATCCCACAGAAATTGGGGTGACACCTTGGGTCCAAACGATTCCAATACCTGCCACTAGTTGGAGCTGTTCCCCATCCTTGTGATGAAAAGCACAACCATCCACATATACACACGGCAGCTGTTTACAGTATTCTTCATCGTAAACCTTGTAGGGAGAGAACAGTTGTTCTTCCAGAAAGTCAGTGTCCGGGGCCTCCATAACAGGCGTAGTTGCGGAACAATCATGGAGCTCGGCTAGGCCCTGGGCTACTGGACTTTCCTTGTTCTGTTTGTACCGAATTTCAAGAGGCCACCCTTGCAAAGACAAAGTCCAAGCAGTGATGCGGCTATTAGACACATTTCCTCCCTTGATACGTTCACTCTTTAAATACTGTAAAGGCTGGTGTGCCGTTTCAACAATGATTCTCTCTCCCTGAATGTAACTGCGAAAATTCTGTAATGCCCACACGGTGGACAATAGAGCTTTTTCACAGTCACTGAACTTTACTTCAACCGGGGACAAAGTTTTACTGGCATAGGCAATCACCTTACTGACATCATCACGTTTCTGGTAAAGAACAGAACTCATACTTACCTGCGTAAACCCTGTCTCTAGATAGAAATTTTTACCCCCTTCGGGATATCCGAGACACGGCGCTTGTGTGAGACGTTCCTTTAATTCCTTCATGGCGTCCTCCTGTTTCTTACCCCACGACCATTCGACATCCTTCTTCAGTAGGTGAAGCAGTGGCTTGCTTATCTCGGCGTAATTGTCAATAAACTTACGCGAGTAGTTTACCATACCTAGGAATGATCTCAATTCTTTAAGGTTAGTAGGGACTTTACAGTTCAGAACCGCCTCAACTTTCTTCTTTTGTGGGTTCAAACCTTCAGCAGTAACTTCATGGCCTAGGAAGTTTACCTTCGTGCGACACCACTGGGCTTTTTGTAAGGACAGTTTAACTCCTGCTGCTTTTAATTGGCCCAGGACATGCCGAAGTTCTGTAATATGTTTGGTCATATCTGTACTTTTGATCAGGATATCGTCCACATATGCCAACGTCCCCCTTTCGAAGGCGTCTGGCATGGCCTTGTGCATGAACACAGCAAATTCATGTCCGGAATTTATGAATCCGAAAGGCATTCGTACCCAACAATATTGTCGATTCCCAAAACTGAAGGCCAGTTTGTATTGGTCTTCCTCACTCACCTTTATGGTCCAATACCCCTGTGCACAATCTAAAGCTGTGAAAACTTGGGATCCTTGGAGCTGGGCGAGACACTGGTCTATGTATGGGACAGGCCATCCTGACATGTACACACGTTTGTTTAGCTGACGGAGATCAGCGCACAAACGCCATTGTCCATTGGGTTTTAAGATACCCAGGATCGGGTGGTTGTAGGAGCTGTGGATGGGCCTAATTATACCCCTTTCATGTAACTTCCTGATAATCTCAGCTAGAGATTCATAGGAAGCTAATGGTAACCTATACTGTCTTACGAATACTGGTGGGGCATCTGGATCTGTTTGGATCCTAGCGATGTGTAGGTCAGTAGTCCCACAATCGTAAGAATCCTTGGCAAAGATCTCTTGGAATTCAAGGAGAAGCTCTCGGAGCAATTGTCGGTCGAGATCACTGGCACACGCGTCGGCGAGGGCCACCATCTCTTCCACTAACTCCTTGAATCCAGGAAAGCTTTCCGGCTGACCTATCTCATATGCCTCTTCAAGTTTCGTGGTGAGGTCATTGGGTATGTGATGTGTGTGTGTGTTCTCCTGCCATCCAGGTTCTTTGGGGTACTCTTGTTCTTTGATTGGGTGATCAAAGACAATTGATGTCTCTTCGATTCGACAGGTGCCATCTTTAGAATCGAATGGATAAATGGACTCTATGGTGAAAATACCCTCTGGTAATGAATGGAATGTTTGTTCAATTAATTGTTCCTCCGACAAATATTCATCGGGGATGAGTCCAATCACCTGGTTAGTAACCCCAAAGGTATAATATTCAGTCTCTACCGCTAGACCAATAAGGGTCTCTTTGGGTAAGACGATGTCCTGATTGGACAGATTATGTACGTAAATGTACATCGGGGATTGATGTGTGTTGACTAGGGGCGTGTGTGTAATGTTCAGTCCCTCCCCCTGCATTTTATGGGAGAGGCATACTAATGCATCTGACCCCTTCAGTCTATGTCCCTTTTTAACTTGGATGGGGAGTATGAAATTTTTTATGCCCTTAGGAATTGTAATCTTTTGGGCTACCTGGACTTCAACAGCATAAGGCATCTGTTGCTGGGATTTTAAAGCTAAGTCCAGATTTTGGTATTTTTCGGGGTCCCCCTTTAGTCGACTCCATAAACAGTCATTCATTAGGTCGACTTGCATTGCAAAGCGATGTAATATATCGTTGCCAAAATCAATTTTAGTTTGGGAATTATCCAAGACTAGGAACACATGGGCGGCTGTTTTGTTTCCTACAGTGACGTTTAAGAGACACCTAGCCATTGAATTGTAATCATCAGAGTCATCAAGGGAGTCTGAAATCCAATGACGCTGAGGTGTGGAGAAACGGATCATTTCCATTTCGGTCAGGTGTTTTATCAACCCATGGCTTACAAAGCTGTGTTCCTGTCTCAAATCTAGTTTGGCATATTTTGACCTATTAAGACCATTTATCCGGATGGGGATAAACAAGTCGCTGTTAACCCTTTCAATACCTGTCAAGAATTGGGTGTGATCTCCCCCTTTTCTTGGTTTATCCTCCTGATGAAAAGATATCGTAAGGATGTCATCTTGGAGGGAAATATCTTTGATTTTATCTTGGGGAATTCTATAAATGTGTTCCTCATCTCTTCTGATAGGGTTACAGTCATCAGGTTTGATAACCGTTACATCAGGAAGTTGGCTGTTCCTGAAATGGATTTCTAATGATCCAGGCCTTTCTTCCACCAGGTGGCAGTGTTGTCGGGAATGGGGAGTTTTAAGTTTCCCATATTTAATTGGGGTATTTACCTGTGACCACAGGACTTGGTTCACACAATCAACTATGGTGTTCAGCCTTTTTAGGAAGTCCATCCCAATTATCATGTGGTGCTGTGATATGCTAGCAATGATGATGGGGTGTCTCAGTTCCTTATTACCCAGTTTCAGTTTCAGCCAGGCGGTACCCATGACTTGTAAAGGGTCTCCACCTACACCAATCAATGAGCTGTCAAAACTTTTAAGTCTTGGCTTGGTGGGCATGACATTCGCCACTTTGTCAAAATGCTCCTGTGACATGATGGTTGCTTGGGATCCAGTGTCTATTAAGCCGACAATCGAAAGATCACTGGCATCCTGCACCTGCACCGTGGCATAATATCTCCCATCAGATTCAGTCAGCTCACACATGAAATTAGTGTGGTTGAAGATCTGTGGGCCCTTCAATAACATATGACTGGCTCTTATCTCACCGCATGTGGTGGACACATTACCCTTATCCTCCCTGGTGGGATTCTTGGACTGTCTCAAGACAGAAGCACAACTAGAAGTTGGTGCTCCGTCTGGCTTGTCAATCCCGACGACTTCCGATGCCGCGACTATATTAGGGGCAATAGATGGACACTGAAAAACAGGAGAATCATTAATAACCAACAACTGGTCCCCCTTTGCCTGAGAACTAGCTTCTCCATTAGTAGGCGTGTCAGGGACGGGGCACACATCTCCTGTCATTTGACTCAGTGTCCTCCCCTGTTGGTTTAAGGCTTGGTTGCCTGTTAATTCTGTGACCCTTGGTTGGTCACAGGAGCTGCTCCTAAAAAAGGATTGGATGGAAATTGAGTGGCAAGCCTGTCCATCTGTTCAGCCATTTTGCTGACCTGTGCCTCTATTTGTCCAATACGCTCAGAGGAGTCATTCTGTTGATTCTCCCTCTTCTTATACTTGCGCTTGTATTTTGGACGAGACTGGTAATGAGACTCAGAGTCAGAACTACTGCTCTGGTCCCGACGCCATTGTTCTCTCTGAGGTTTTGGGGTCTCCCTGTTATTAAAGGGAGCCTGGGGTACTGTATCCCCCCTTTGAGCCTGAGGGTGTTCTTGGCGTGGAGGAAATCTTTGGAAATCGGAGTTTTTATTAAAATTGGGATTCTTATTGTAATTATGGTTCCTGTTGAAATTGGGGTTCCCATAAAAATTCCCATGTTGGTTTTGGCGAGGATAATAGAACCTCTGAGGATACCATTGCCTCCTTTGATTTTCATCACTGTACTGGCCCTTACCATACTTTTTATTCTTCTCACTTCCACTACCGTAGTTCCCTGGCTTTTGTCTATCCTTTCTCACCCACTGGTTTTGGGGTGCAAAGTTATGGACCTCCTTCACTTGCTGGGCTTGAGGTACAAATCTAGGGGAACCATTGGTTTTACCCCCACGGACTACTTCCGCATATGATTTCTTCTCTGCCTGCACATTTGGATTTGGAGGGGAAACGGTAGTGGCTGCTACTATCTTGGGGCTATTTTTAGGTTCTCTTTTTATCCCGCCCTCACTGGACTGTTGGATCGAGAATAAATAGTCACTCTCTCTCACCAACCAATCAAGAGAGCATCCCTTTCTGTAATCCTTTGCAAGTCCCAATTTTATGTAAGCAGGTAATGCTTCATAGAATAGTGTCTTGAATTCTGGCTGGTTAGGATTGGGATCCTTTTCAGCCAGGAAATAGGCATTTCTGAGGACAGCCAGAAATTCTGCAGGGCTTTGGTGAGGACCACACTTTAAATTGTAGGCCGCAGCCTTGGCAGAGGTTACAGTTTTATAAGGCCCAAATTCCATGTGGCACTTATGTTTAACCTCTCTCCAGGACTGATTGGAATAGGCCCTCAAGGTCTCAAAGAATTGCCGGTATTTCTCCTCAAACACCCATGGCAGCAATTCTATTTTGGTGTGGTCATCTCTAATGCCCAGAATCTCTAACGTCTGTTCATATGTTCTCATGTGTTCGGTGATCTCAAGGGACCCTTTCTTAGAAAACATAGGAACAGTGTCCTTCAGGAACTTAATGACCTTTGGGGTGTCATATCTCCTGAATGACCCCTGGGATTTCCCTTCCTGCCTATATGAAACCTCATATTTTTCTTCAGAGCGCTCTGGAGTGTATCTTGAAAGCCTAGGAGGTGACCTATATTCTGACCCTGACTCACTATCAGATACTTCGCTGTGATGCGGGTATCTCCGCTCATCAGCCTCTGGCTTGACTGGGTTGGTCCGTCTTTGGACCCCAGAATTTATTTGGGCCGTCAACCTTATAATCTGCTCCTCCAGAGTTTTCTGCTCAGATTTTATCAAGGTAAGTTCTGACTGGTCATGCTTATCCCCTGGGTGAACTTTAATTTTAACAGGAGATAACCTCTCTGATCTGAAGTACTTCACCTCATCTTTTAAGTCCTGATACTTCTCTTGAAGTTGTTTTAATTCCTGAAAGTTTCTTTCATATAGGTCCTGAGCACTTCGAAAGTCTCCGACCAATCTATCATAATGTTTCTCGGATTCGTCTAAACGAATACCGGCATGACCAAGCTTCCCTTTCAAAGACTCAATGTCCTGATTTTTGCTTTCTAACAAGAGGCGGGCCTCTGACAACTCTTCCCTTAGAGTCATGGTCCGCTGGGCAGCTCCAGCGGTCATGAACCATAACATGGGCCAAGCTTCTAGGAGAAGTCTGTCACGGCCTCTATCACTTTCTGTTCCAGCAAATGCCATTAAAAACCCAACAACCTGGCCCTTTTGGTTAAACAGGTCCTCAAAGGTGCTCATGGCCTGCTCTTTCTCTTCATCCACAAATTCATTATTACTATCCCCCAAATTCAATCTCTTGCGGAGATAATTTATTACTTCATTTTCAACATACTTCTGCCAAGCACCGGCAGCTTTCCGAGCTGGCTTCATAACTTCCTGCTCAATGCCTTGAGCCGCCATATTTTCCTCGTTATGCTTGGAAGAGGTGGATCCGTGATTACTGGATGCCATTTTGATACAAAATATATGTTTGATAACGTGTACAAATATACAATCACCAGTGCGTTTTGTGTTATGGTACGATTTCTATGGATCTCAGCAGTGCCTCCAAATTTATGTTGTGGTGGTTTATGTAAGGATATATATTATTTATAAAGGGCGTGTCCCTTTCCCTTAGATGAAATATTACAGTGCCTCCAGCCGTTAAAATACGGCAAATATTTAGTAAACCAATAATTTGGACACCTTGATAATTCGATCACCACTTATTATTATACCTTGAATTCTTTTAGCCAATATGATTTCGTACCATACACACAAAATTTGCCTTATAATAGATAAATATAAAAATTTATTTATGTACAAAAATTATATATATATTAACACAAAACACAAAAGACTGGTGATAAATGAATATTGGTACACACAATCAAAAATATATCCTACCAATGTAAGACACACTAATAATGTCTCTAACTAATTACATCAATCACAAATTTAAATGATATGATATTTATTAAATTTATTAATAATTAATAATTTCGAATATCTCAAAGGTTATATTCTTACATGCCGTGGCCATAGGCTTGCAAGAAGTAAGCCCTTGATATATGATACTCTGGTTATTAATATTCAATAAATTATGAAATATGGAAAAATTTATAATATGGCAATAAACAATTTTTTTAACAGTAACACAGTATCTGACTACATATATCTAACTATCCAATATTGTTGTAATACACTAAGGTAATTTTATGATTCTACACAACAGAGAAAGTAATTAATACAAATCAAATAAACATCTCGCCACACCCGGACGTCAGACTAGGCAACTCTCCCGTGGATTTAGCTGGCAGTGGAACGCCTTTAGACTGATATATAGGCAAGTGAGAGATTCAATAGGGGAGAATGTAGGAAGTTATAAGTTTAGAGGTTTAAAGTTTTAGGAAGTTTGAAAAGATGGAAGAGTAGTTATTTCAGCAGAGATCTTCTTCAGATGTCAGGTCTTTCCATGAGGTCTTATGAGGGTTCTTCTTTTTCATGAGGTTTTTTTTCTTATGTTACAGCACATGGGCTTTTTATATCCACTAGTCCATTGTTCTAAGATACCTTCCCACCAGGCTTCCTGATTGGCTAGTTGAGAAATGTGTGTACATAAGCTATTTCTCACCTGCCCGCCAGGTGGCGGTCATGTATCACAGAACAATGTGAGTATTTGAGATGACTCATACCTTGGGTGGAATCTTCAGGTAATTTCAGGAATAAAATATACGGCTCTATCCAGATATAGCAGTGATCATACCTATGATATTCTAAATAGGGACCATGGAATATAGGTGTATATTCGGTTATTCCTCCTTGAAGTATCATCCTGTTTGTTTCCTGATAAGACATGTAACTAATGCTAGTTTATAATACATCTTACTTCCCATCATCTCAATACTCAAGTTAGTGATATATAGTTCCCATTGCTGAGTATTTAGTGGTGTTTAAAGTCTATGACATCTTATTTATAATCTGTTTTTGTAGTACATTTTTGTAATGATATACAGTGAACTTTTAAACTTAAATGTCCTGAATTTCACCCCTTGGTTTCAGCATCAACATTTCCTCTGTGTAGGGAAAAAATCTCTGTTTGCCTAGCCCTTGTATCGGACTCATGGTAAACAATTGTTAATGCTTTCACCCTTGGTGAACAATAGTAGATAGTAATAGTTTCAGAGGTTTGTTGGTTCATCACACTCTACAGGTTTTGGTTAAGCTTCCAAACAGTTGAGTTCCCGTCTCATTATTGTTGAAATGTTTACAAGTCAGAGTCCTATGTGTTTGACTTTCTGTAGATGCATTCTTCTCACTTCCATATACAAATAGTCCTTGTTGACAGTTCAAACATCCCATTGTCTTGGAAAAGTCTTAATTCCCTGTTCTCTTCATTTCTTTAACTAGAATTCTTGAAGGTTTAACCAAGACAAAATTAACTCTTAACATCCGGTTCTGCTGAGCTGTTTGCTATATAACATTATGTCTTGATAAAAGTCATATTCTTGAGACATGATTCAAAAGCCCACAACAGGAGGGAGGAAGGGAGGGAGGGAGGGAGGGGTGGGTGGGTGTAAGGGAGGAAGGGAGGGGTGGGTGGAGGGAAGGAAGGAAGGGTTGGGTGGAAGGAAGAGAGGAAGGGAAGGAAGGTGGGTTGAAGAAAGAGAGGAAGGGAGGGGTGCGTGGAAGGAAGGCAGGGAGGGATGGGTGGATGGAAGGTTAAGTCACACTCACTATGACTCCTGCAGAAGCATCAGAGCTGTCAGCTGCTGTGTTCAGTTTCCCGGGGAAACTGAACACAGCAGCTGACAGCTCTGATGTTTCTGAAGGAGTCATAGTGAGCATGACCTAACCTTCCTTCCACCCACCCCAGGGACACAGAGGGAGGCAGAGCAGATCCAGCCTCTCTCCACTCTTCTCCTATTGGTGCAGAGGATGGAGGGAGGGGCTGTTCAGTGAGAAGAAGACAGCGGCGGTGGGAGGGAGTGTCCAGAAAGAAAACTGAACTGTTCTGTAAAGCGGTAGGGGCAGTGACAAGCAGCGATCTCCTATATGGCTTTCAATAAAGCAGCTGGAAGCGGATTCTCCTCCTCTCCCTCCTGTGACTTCCAGATGCTTTACTGAAAGCCATACAGGAGTTTGCTGCTTGTCACCGCCCCCACCACCACCCCTCCCACACACCCCTAGTCCCGGCACTGCTCACCGCCGCAACGTTATTTCCACTGCAAGGCGAGTGAAGTTTTGAGGGCTGCAGCCTGCAGGGATGGTTGGAACCCCCCCCCCTTATCTACGCTCCTGGCACCACAGCATGTCTCTATATCACTGTCCATATCCGTTTCATTTTTACTTTTCATACATGATTACAGTAACCATCATTGGCTCCCAAATTATTACTGCTGATGCCTGCTTTGTTATAAAACAGTAATAGTATACAGCATACTAATTGTCTTAACAAACTACAAGCATTTAGTTAAAGCTGAAGTTTAGGTATGGCAATTTTTCTATAGTTACATTGGTCCAGATTGGATAATTGTAATATTTATGTGCCATACCTGTGGGAACCCCCATGGAAGCTGGAAATCACTGTAGTAGGCACCACTACTACAGTGATTGCTGCTGGTTTCTGAGTCTATGATGACAGGCTGCCCTGCTGCTTAGTGAACACAGGAGTTTGCCATTCAGTCCCTAATAAATATAAAGCATTTTCTGATTGGAAGGTTAGGAAGGTTAATAAATATAAAGCATTTTCTGACTGGATGGAGAACAGTTTCTATAGAATCAGTATAGTGCCAGCTGTTTTTCACATTTGTGCTAGTCAATTAATTCATGTGCTGACAATTGCTATTTGTGGTGATGAAAGTGTGCATCAACAAATACTGACAGCATGTCATGTTTATGTATTTATTTTTTTTATTATTTTATTGTATTGTGGGAAAAATGCATATGCATTTTTGCCCCCTTCAGAGCTATCCAGCCCAATAAATGGTAAGCATGTGGAAAATTGAATGTTGCAAGTGTATTATAAAAATTATGTAAGTCAATTATATATCAAACAAATGAATTTATTCAAAAAGTGGTAAAAAATATCTGTTGACCCTGCTGAAATTCAGTGGGTTTCTAATTTACTGTGCCATTTCTAGTGTTATCTTAAATAATGTTAATCATACTGCACATTTGATGTCAATTTCTGGTTCTTTACTGCTTTTTGTGCTACCTAATTAAATAACCTTGCAACTGTATTAAGTAACCTAGATTGCAATTTGGATACAAATGTGTTATTATGAACAGGTACTTTTGTTTCTGTTGCAGGATCAAAAGCCATAACTGAATAATTTAATACCAAAACATATTTTGTTGAAAGAGTGAAATTATATTAAAAATAAATTAACATACTATCAAAATTAATTGTCTGTGAAAGCAGTTATCCAGCAAGGTGTGCCAATTCAAGATAATGTAGCAATTAATTACTCTAAGTAACCTGCAGTTCATCTCCTTGCCATTAAACTTCAGAGACTTATACCAGCATTTACTAGAATAAAAGGTCAAAAAGCACAATTTCTGTATAAAAATGCTAACACCAATTTTATCCTTTAAATGCACAATCTTTAGTGATAATTGCCATAATAATGAATACATTTTCCAGCAATTGCTCCACACTCCATACATCCATCTGGTTATAGATTTTTTTAAAGACACTTCTCTGGGTTATTTTGCTCTTCCATACCACTGTTATTCCCACTGCAATCTCAGCAGTGTGTCCAAATGTGTGTCCTCTCGTTTGGTGGGGATTATGAGAATGGCCCTCCCCATTAGCCATGAGGCTTAGCCTAATGAAGGCCATTGGTCCTAACCCAGCTGGTGCAACATTCCTCCCAAAGCTGGATACTCTTGGTACTCCACCCAATTCTTCAAAGCTAGCATCCACATGTCAGCTTCTTCAATTGAGCAAAAACTTCACATACAAAAGTCCAGTGGTCCCCAAAGGAAGTTTTGGAACACTTTTTTTATTACGTTGACTGCATACATCAGTCTTTAATAGGTCATGAAAAGTTTTGCCCACTTTTGAATACCCTTCTACAAATCTGCAGTAGTATCCACAAAAGCCTAGGAAAGGAGGTTACTCTGTAATATTAACTCTGTAAAAACTAGGCTGAGGCTAGTTCACCACTGCTTTAATTTTAGCTGGATCAGTTGATAGTCAGCAGAGACGATGTGACCCACATAGGCAACTGATGAGCTGCAGAACTTGTCCCTCTTTTTTCAGGCGATGTAACATTCTCATGCGTTGTTCTTCTAGCTCCTCTAGTGTTGCGAGAACATGATAATGTCATCGATGTATGCTCTGGGTACTACATCACCCAAAACTCTCTCATTAACCACTAGTCATTTGACTATAGGCCAGGTGGGACATACACTGTTTTGGGTGGACGACATATGGCATCATCCCACAGAACGCACTATGGCGAGATCTGTCACCCGCTGTGTCCACCGGTCACAGCTGATGACCAATCAGTGTACCAGTCACAGCTAGTACCATGTGATCGCTGTGACTGCATGTGACTGTATCTGTACCAATCACAGCTAACCACAAGAGTAAACACTGAATGAATCAATTTCATTCAGTAAAAATGGTTGCTTATGCCAGAGAAATTCACTTGCTTGCATTGATCTGTATCTCAGACAGGCAGGTGTGGCATAATTTAATTTTGTGTCCCCCTGTTTCCCCAAGCCTGAAGATGCATGTTTACATGCGTTTTATTATTTATGTGTTCATATTTGGTACTGCACATGCATATCTATATTTCAATTTCTCTCCATTTGATATTATATTTATATTTCCCTTTACCCAGCACTGCATTGTTTTAGCATGCGTTTGTTTTCATTTGTGAGATTTACCTGTGTTACATCTACTGTGTCCTTTTGTGGTGCTTTTTTTAAAAAAGCGCCCTTGGAACAAAAAATTCAAAGTCCAATACATATACTGTAGCTGCTGACTTTTAATAAAAGGACATTTAGCTGTCCAAGGATCCAGCACCATCCTCACCCAAGCAGATTCTTTACTAGTCTTTGGGTCCCTGGTGCCAGCATGTTAACTGGACAGCCAGCTGTGACGCCTTGTGGATTCTCAGCTGCCTACCCACTGAGCATGCCCAAGCTGCATTGCTCTTTGTGAATGGTCTTGCAGCCTTCTGGGACCTGTGACATGAAGGTGGCAAGCAGGGGGGAAAGAGGAACTTTTGGTGTATCTGCTGCGGCTATCCAACGAGAAGTGGGAGCTGGTACCAGCAGCATTTAGGTCAGCAAGTGAGCAACACCTCTCTCATTCAGCTTCATTCAAACCACTTCCTGGTTTCTCTGAAGGCATAACCCTGGCCAGACTGAGGTCCCCTGGCAAGGCAATGTATCTAGTATTGTCATACTGTGCATGTGTGATATGGAGTGCATGGCATCATGCGGCACATCTAGTGCATGTGCTGCATGACATTACATTATCTTTAAAAAAAAGAAACCCTGCAAGATCTCAGGGGAAGAATATTTTTCTTACTAAGCAGATGAATGTAATGTCATATGGCATATGACTAATGTGTGAGATGACCTGCATGATGTCATGTGCTCCATCTTGCAGATGCGCACTGGGTCTATATTGGGAGCTGACCCCAGAAAGAATTTTCAAAATGGCAGAGTTGCACCATAAAAAAGATGAAACAAGAAGGAGAGGCAGCATGGAGGTAGGTAAGTGTACTTATTTATGTTTTAGGTTGTCTTTATGCATGTAGGAGGTGGGGCCTCTTTAAATCACAAAGTTTTATACTTTTTGTATATAGAGTTCTTAAATGTAGATGTGTACTTATTTATTCTGACAGTTGGAAAAGGTGTTATGATTGTACTCTTTTAGCACTGACAGTGAAATCTAACAAAAAGGAACTTCCAGTGAAAAAAGAGCATGATGTGCACATTTATAATTAATGTTTTAAAATCTACTTAAATAAACTTACTGTTCAGAGAAACTAAAATTACGCATGATTTCAATTTTTGCATTATTGAAACAATTCAGTCCACATCATTTAGATTAATGCTAATGATAAGAAACACAATGAAGTGGATCGAAGAGCAATGTTGACTTTGAGACTTGAGTTAATCCCATAGCAATATTATTTAATTAGTGAACATCCTTTGTAGGTGAAGTGAAGGAATTAGACTTTGATTACCTAGGGACTTTATGTTAATGATTCAAAGTTTTGCTACTTGTTTACAGAACACTTTTACCCTTCCTTTGTCAGGGGGACCAGGAAGACAAAATAAACACCTTTATTGCATCTTGGGAATAACATACCTACTATTTGAATAGTTATATAGATTGTGCCACCATCACCTCATTAGGAGTTTATGAGGCATGGAAATTAATTATGTTCAGTCTAAGATAGTAAAACTGTGTAAAGTGCAGTAAAACCAAAAAAAGTATGTACCTACCTACTGTTCGTGTTTAATAAATGACTGGCCTCGTACGTGTCCATCACTCTCAGTGAGACATAGGACCATATGTGCTCAATTTCTGACTCATAGCTATACGCCTATCTCCCAGAGTGGACATATAGTATGTAAAAAGGTACAGGACAGGGACTATTTTCTTTTCTGGTGGAAAAAAGGAAGGTTTAAAAAAAGCACAGAGATTTTACATAGATTATCAAAAATTATGCTTGAATCGTAGATTGTATGGCCACACCATGACCTTCCTTTCTGAAATTAAAGCATAACTAAACCCTTGTATCCTTTACAGTCAAGGAAGCTGCCATCTTAGACTCTGGTTGGTTTGCAGTCGCCATGGTACTGCACTTGTGATCAGTTATTACAGCATACCCTGCATGGAACTGTTTTCAGATGGGTTCCATTCAGCTTTAACCATTACCTTACTGTGCAGTGTGGCAAAGATGTTTAAAACACTGTACAGAATTACAAATTCTTTGGCAGGTAGTAAAGTAAACACATATGTATGTCAACTGTGCATTTAGCCATTTCTACTTAGAAATATATAATATAGATGTAATGACCCTTCACTGGGTTGGCTACATTTTCTATATACCGTAGCTGTGCTGTGTTGTAGTCAGCTGAGCTGCCATTATTTTTTTCGGGTCTATTCAGACTTTCCCTAATCCCCTAAACCTGGTGGTTGATTGCTCCTATCTTCTGCTGGAAAAATGTTCCAGCACTAGTGTGGGAGAGTCAATCACTGGAGTTATGAATAGTTATTTGACGAGAGCCAATCCCTGGGAGACTGACCCAGAAGGTGTTTCTAGGGAGAAGATATACAGTATATTTTGGACGATCTGATTAGTATCTCTCTCTCGCCTGGGAAGGAGGCATGCATGTGAGTTCCATAGAAATTACTGCTATTAGGCCTCAGCAGGTGCTATGTGCTGAGGGCCCAAAGAAAATTTGCCTGCAAAAACTCGGCTGCAGAGGTGGGAGCCTTTGGCCTGCAACTCCAGGTATGGAAGTATTTCTTGAGAGTGAGATTTAGGCAGTTGTTGCCAAAAGGACTGTGACTGCTCACATACGGTTACAGATTTACTGGCAGCTCCCTTTATTATCTTTGAGGCTACTACTTTAGGACCTAGTACTGCTAGAACAGGATTTTTCAGAAAGCTGGCCTCCAAGCTTTGTGAATGCGTAGGGAATCCTGCACCCTCAACCCTCCATTTTGTTCAAGGCTGGCAACTTCTGTAGGGGGACTCAGTTTATTTCCAGCTATCCCTCCATGGGTGATCTCTACATATATTTTAATCAATTGACCCCAAAACTATTAAAAGTTAACTTTTTTAACATCACTCAACATCTGATATAGCATTTTGTCTAAGTAATTTCTAATCTAAATGATGGGTGATTTCTAATCTCAGAGTCTGAAACAATCTCCTAGTACAAAAACTGTGTGCTACTGCAGGGGATTAATGAGTGATGGTTAGGAGATTAGTCTTTAAAAATCTACCCCATGGGGTATGCTTGAAAGGAAAATCACATTCGGTATGAAACAGGGCTAATAGAAACTTTAGCATGGTGAAAACTAGAGGTCTGCTTACTGAATGCTTGGTCTAAATATGAAATATCCATGTGCAATACTTCAAATTGCTAAGCATTTTTCAAAATTAATTTTTTATATTGCATTAGGACTCTTGTATATGGGACTGCTTAGCCTGTTCAGTGTAATTTTCAGCATATTTCCTCCATCTCGGTAGCCCAGGTGCAGCTAACAGCCTGTCATTGACATGAAAGGATGTGCACCGCTGTACAGTACTCTTGTATATGGAAATGCTATCATAAACGTGAGTACAGGGTACAGATGTATGCAAAAAAAAAGATATTTCTATTTTTTTGCATATGCCTGTATGATATACTAATGTTTATGTGTGCTGCACCTGGGTTGCCTGGGGTACACCGAAAATTACTCTGAATGGGCTCAGCCAATCCATGTGCAAGAGCTCTTAGTCCTCCTGAACCTATTAAATAAATATACAAAAACATCATGCATTCTCTTTAAGTAAATCATTGATGGTTCAATGTTAGTTTACATCTGCTCTTGTGTCTGCTGTATATATTGATTCCTGGTTGTTTCTCCCTGTTTTTCTTATTATAAAGTACTATTTAGTATGAAATTTCTGTGTAAAATGTTTAGTTTATTACTGACAATAATTCTAAATAACATTATTTATTATTTTAAAATAGAATTAATGACACTATTTGCACATTCTACACAGCATTCACACTTGCCAAATTATATTGAATAGCCTGCTGTTCTAGAATTGACTATCTGTTAAAGCACAACTAATACAATTGGATTTGGAGCAGTGTAGTCATCTATATTGTTTAAACATTACACAGCAAACTGTCAAAGTCAAAGAAACAAGCAATGCAGCCATATAAATGGCAAACTTTCCCACTGAAAAAAACATGCTTTACAAGCAAGATAAGTAAATGTAATATTTTAAAATTAAACAAAATGGAAATAAATGATGTATAAAATGAGTGGCAACAATGGAAATTTTAAACAATATTTTTGCATTACTTCAGGAAAGTAGGAGAGTTCAGAGCATAAACTAAATTTTCAGTTATTGCCTTTTTTCAAAGGATCTCATCAGTTGGCAAAGCATTGTTATGCATAATAATGTTTCTTATAAATTAGATTTATTATTATAGAAGATATTAAGACTGTTATATAAGCTTTTAAAATTAATCTTGTTTGAGTCCTAGAAATTATGGCACACACATTTTTTGGATCCGGAATTTTATGGTATTTGTAACATGCATTTTAGAGCCAAACTCCCTGAATAAACAATTTTTTTTTTATTTTGCTTGTTCCAGAGAATCTCTAATGCTTTCAAACTAGGTCTGGATGGTGGGTTGGGAGTGCTAAAAATGCTAGTTTTTTTATGCTGGATACTGCTGTTAGCCGTGAACTTCAGAGATTGGCAATTCCAGTGTATAGTGAAGGAACTAATCACTCACTCTCCCCCTTCATCTGGTTGTCCTTTCAGGGGTAAGTTTACCCAAAATGCATCCAGTTATACACACTCAGATGCAGATGCTTTTCAATGAGACCTTCTTGGTGATACAGGCCTCTCTGGGCCCAGATTGTTCTGCAGCTTTGTCCAGGTGCATGAATGTGTATATAGAAGATGATGATAAGCCCTAACAATGTGCTCCCTATTAAACCGCATATTCATACACCCAGGGGCCACTTTATTAGGTACACCTTGCTAGTACTATGTTGGACCCCCTTTTTGCCTTCAGAACTGCCTTAAGTCTTTGTGGTATAGATTCAACAAGGTGTTGGAAACATTCCTCAGATATTTTGGTCCATATTGACATGATAGCATTACACAGTTGCTGCAGATTTGTCGGTTATACATCCATGATGAGAGTCTCTTGTTCCACCACATCCAGGTGTGGTACCCGCTGTGCTCTTTTACTGCTGAAGCCTATTTGCTTCAAGGTTCGATGTGTTGTGCATTCAGAGATGGTATTCTGCATACCTTGGTTGTAACGAGTGGTTATTTGAGTTACTGTTGCCTTTCTATTATCTCAAACCAGTCTGCCCGTTCTCCTCTGACCTTTGATATCAACAAGGCATATTTGTCCACACAACTGTCATTCACTGGATATTTTCTCTTTTTCAGGCCATTCTCTGTAAACCCTAGAGATGGTTGTGCATGAAAATCCCAGTAGATCAGCAGTTTTTGAAGTACTCAGACCACCCTGTCTGGCACCAACAACCATCTCATGTTCAAAGTAATTTAAATCCCCTTTCTTCCTCATTCTGATGCTTGATTTGAACTTTAGCAAGTTGTCTTCACCACATGTCCTGTACATGCAGTGAGTTACTGCCATGTGGTTGGCTGATTAGCAATTTGTGTTACCAAGCAATTGAACAGGTGTGCCTAATAAAGAGGCCAGTGAGTTTATATACTGCTGGCAAGGCATCCAACAACAGGGAGGCTAGTAATTATGAGCTATCGGGGTTAGTATGGAGATCCCTGCTTCTGAGGTCTGTATAACTATAGAGCTATTTGATGAAGATGACAGAGGAGGAAATGTATACATAGCATTTTCTACTCAAAGTACATTTAAACACATTAAAGTTGATGTCTCATCAGTAACAGTGAAAAAAGATCAACCCAAGACCTACTGTGATTTTCTCTCCCGCCTGGCTGACAGGTGACCTCTCCCAGGAGAAAGGACAGGTAACAAAAAACAGCACAACACATTGGAAAATGTGAGTGTATAATAAATGAGTGGCTTAAATAATATGTGTGTGCATCCACTGTTTTTTCCATGTGACCTATGAACAATACAAAAATCTCTTACACCTATTTAAGATAATAAAGTCAGCAATTAAAGCATCACTAAAGGCAAAACTTTTTTTAGTTTTAGACAGCATAGAGATGGATTAGAACACCTCTCTGATTTTTATTGCTGTGTCTCCGTGAATTAAATTCACCCTCTGTATTTTCCCTGTTTACCATTATCATTGAAAAGGAGAATAAAAGAAAATCCCAAATTCTGGGCTGTCCCCAGGAAAGTGCCAGAGGGGAAATCTTCCAATGGGGGCACTAGTTTTGGTGACCTGGGGATTCCCTTAGTTTGCAGGAATTTCCTCTCACTTCCTGTTTTTGCTATGGGACAGGAGGTGAAGGTAAATCTCCCAAATGGGACACAAATGGCAAAAAAAATATGATACGGGTGATAACCTTCACTTAGTTTATCCAAAATGAAAACAAAAAGTTTTGCCTATAGTTCTACTTTAAAAACATGATGGTTATATGACACAATTGTTACAATCTGGGGGAGATTTAGTATATCTGGTCTCCCACAGTACGCAGAACATGGAAATGCAATTATTTAAGTAAATATAAACTGCTAAATATCTTTTCTCATCAGCAGTTAGAGCAGTCTTGTGACTTCTATCAGTGTTCAGCAGAGCACATGTTGAAGCTTGTAGGAGTTTTCATTTTGCTCTAGGAGGAATCAGAACCCCTGACCTCTGTCTGGCTCTGTGCTGATCACATGCATTCTCCCAAGAAAAAAAAAACAGCCTCTCTGGCAATACACACCAAACTGAGCAAGTACAGAGTGTCTCCACATGATATGTTTTATCAAGAGATAAGAGGGGGACACTGGAAGAAGGGGAGAATCCGAGAGGTCAGGATCAAACAGCGTTTTTACACAATGCAAAGGTTAACCCCTTAGTTTCCACAGTGAGCATGTTTTACTGCATATACAGACTGATTTTACTGTTGTGGGTTTAGTAACACTTTAACCACTTCAAGTCCGGACACTTTCCCCCCCTTCCTGTCCAGGCCAATTTTCAGCTTTCAGCTCTATCACACTTTAAATGACAATTGCGTGGTCATGCAACACTGTACCCATATTAATTTTTTAGCATTTTTTTGTGGCAGATAAAACTTTATTTTGGTGAAAAAGTCCAAACATTTTGAAAAAAAAAGTGTTTTTCTTATAAAATCTTTTTAGTAAAAAAAAAATAACCCAAATTAGTGTATATCCAAAAATGTATAATTTTTCTACATTTTTTTTTACATTTTAATTTTTATATTAATATTTATGTTTTTTTTTTTTCATATACCGTCACCCTAGCAGTACAGTATCCCCATAGTGACACTGTACTACTTGTAGGGGGTGATGACAATTTTGTTTTCTTTTTTTACACTGATTGCTTTTACACCCATAAAGGCTGTAAAAGCAATAATTTCTCCTTCTCTCTGGCTGCATTCTTGCAGCCATTGAGAAATACTGTGAGAGCTGTGATTGGTCACAGCTTGTCACATGGTGCAAGGCTGTTGTGAATAGCCTTGTACTATGTGACCTCTGTGATCATTCACAGATCTCACTAGTAGTAAGCAATGACGTCAGGAAGTGACATCTTGCTTACTACTATTCATGTGATCACTGATTGGCCAATCAGGGATCACATGAATCGGGACCTCACACAGAGGTCCCGTATAGCGATCGGTGTTCAGCTGTGTCCTCAGGGCACAGCAGGCATCGGATCAAGGTGCCTCGCACTCCTAGGGAGCGTGCACAGGCAGTTAACGTGGGGGTCCTTTATAAATGGCAACCCTCTTCGGCATGCTCCTGTCCGGCCGTCTATGTACATGGGCCGGACGGGAAGTGGTTAAGTACTAAAGGCAAATCAAGTTGTTCACTTTGCAAGGGAAGTTATACTTTGAAAGGGAATCTTTCCTAGAGATTTGTGAATGAGATGAAGCTCTGCCGATTCCCATTAGCCAATCATGTGCAAGCTGAATTTTCCTTGCACTTGAATATGTTTTATTTGCAAAGTGAAATTTCCCCACATTCACTAAGCTTTAAGGAAAATCCCCTTGCAAAATGCAACTTCTTCTTACAAAGTTAACAGCCTGTTTGCCTTTAGAAAACCAACCACATGGTCTCTAACTGGCACAGGATGAGGGTACAAGTTACTATCAAATGGCATTTCTGGCATGGTTCATATCATCTACATGGCAGTAAAGCTAGCTGTCAATACTTCACATGGCACTGCCCCAGATGATGCGACTATTAGGGGCCTCCTACCTTTTTTGCCTAATAAGACACTTCAATCTCTGCCAATGTAGAAGTCACTCTTCTGCTCAAACTGGGATGATGATAGTTCTCTGCCTACCTCCAAAGCAACTTTTCACCCATTGTCTTCCAAGCTGTCCCCCAGCTCCGCACCTAACTTCACCTGTTGCTTTCAGCACTTTCAGCTTTCATCATTTCAGTATCTTTCTCCTCTTCAATTCCTTCTAGTCCATCCAGATCCACCTATAGTACTCTGAGTAGCCCCAGACCAAAGCCAGCATTACATGGCCAAACTAAAAATAAAATGTGTTAGGTTTTTTTTTAAAGAAAAAAGCTTTACTTTCTTAGATTCTCTTCCTCAGGCACATAAAATTAGTTTCATTGCAGTAGACTAAGCGTATTTGCCAAGGAATTATCAATATATCTTCCTCATCTTCAGTTTTATCAAGGTGGTGATTTAATTAAAAGATTTCCACTTTCCCAGGCAAACAAAATTGTGACTTTTTTAGAGGAAAGGCTGACTTGTACCTCAGAAGATTCATTACCACTATCAGTGAGTCATTATTCATTGATATAAATAAGGTGCCAGTTAGAAAATAATATCCTGTAAGCATGACCTTATATGACAGGTAATGCTAGACATACGCAGGCTGTGGATTATAACATTCAGAGAGTAATATAAAATAGCCAATTATCCAAGATGATGTTTTCCATGTAACCATTCCTCTTTACTTCTGAAACCTCTAACCAGACTCCCATTTTAAAGCTTTTCTTTAAAAATATATCTTCTATGCTCAGATATTATCTTCTGAAAAGTTTAGAGCAGAAAAACATTTGGAACTTGAAAAAGAACAACAAAATAGCTATATTCCTTGCATTCTAGCTTTTTATCTTTGGACTATTCTTAATCTGCATTGATCCATCGTTTGTTTTAATAGTAATTAGCCACTATAAATAAAAACCCGGAGAATAATTTAATTTATTCAAATACATGGGGGTAGATTTACTAAAACTGGTACACTAAGAATCTGGTGCAGCTGTGCATGGTAGCCAATCAGCTTCTAAATTCAGCTTGTTCAATTAAAGTGTTACTAAACCCACAACAGTAAAATCAGTCTGTATATGCAGTAAAGCATGCTTGTTATACTCACTGTGGAACCTAAGGGGAATCCTCTGCATTGTGTAAAAAGGCTGTTTGATCCTGACTTCCAGTGCCCCCCCTCTTATTTCCTGATAAGACATATGTGTGGAGACACTCTGCACATGCTCAGTTTGGTGTGTATGCTAGAGTGGGCTTTTTATTTTTATTTCTTGGGAGAGTACATATGATCACCACAGGGCCAATCGGCACTGTCCAGACAGAGGTCAGGGGTAATGCATCCTCCTAGAGCAGAAAGAAAACTCCTCCTACAACCTTTAACATGTGCTCTGCTGATTACTGATGGAAGTCAAAAGACTGCTCTAACTACTGATAGAAAAGGTATTTACTAAAATAATTGCATTTCCATGTTCTATGTACTGTGGGAGACCGGATAGTGTGAATGCAGGGTCCTGGGTTTCGAAACAATTTAAGCTTTGACAGTAAAACCTGGAAGCTGGTTGGTCTCTGTGCAGAGCTGCACCAGATTTTGTACTCTCCAGTGTTAGTAAATGAACCCCACTGTCACTAAAACTGTAGCAGTGAAATGCTCACATTAGAAAAATGGTTCCATATTTTTTGCAGTTTACGTATATTACTATGACATGAACTTTTAAGTTTATCCGTTATGATAATTTTGTCATCAAGATGTTCTGTTCGAAAACATAAATAACATTTATGTGTGGATTTGTTACATCATAATATAGTTAATTTATGTCTAAATTAAGTTAGTTAGCATGAGGAATACATTTATAAACTTCAGAATGCAAATTGTGTATAAGGTTATCATGACTGTGCTTTACTGGAAGCAAAGGAAAAGGTTTGCTGATTTATGGACATCGCTTCATGGGTGTTGCCACTGCTGAAATATTGCATTTAGGAATTTGAAAAGATGCCAAAGGAATGCAGCAAATAGCAATATTTCTTTCATTCCACAGTGACTGTGTTATTATTGAATACAATAAAGCATTTTTAATTAAATCTGAGGAAAATTATATGAAACTCACAGTATGAGACAAAGTTTAAATGTAATGACACGTTTGCATTTTTAAACTTCTGAAATAGTTCTGAAATTGAAATCTTATATTTATTTTATAGTTTTTAAATTTTGCACATGCAGCTAATTTCTGAGGTTCAATGACTTCAGTACTTTAGGAATCATTGATTGGGGCAATTATACAGCAATAAATGTATTCGTTTTCCAGGTCAGCAACTCAAAGCATTGAGGCAATTAAATCAACTAGAGACCCACAACTTTTAGAATAAAAAAAAATAATAGTTCACTCATACACTGTTTTTAGGATTTGTGCTACCCTAGTCAACACAAAAATTGTGCGCCCCCTCCCCCATCCCCATTTCCAGCCAGCATATACCCTGCCCAAGGCCAGTCTCCCTCTTCCATCCATAGCCACTACCCTTTTCTCTCCCCATATCCCCACACAAACAATGGGCAAGGCCGAGCTCCACCGTTCCTAGGTAGCACTCATTGATAAGCGGAGGCTCCTTCCTTGTCCGGACACTCAGGTTATTCTCTCTACCGGCTCCAGCCTGTGTGGACCCTACAGATCCAGAAACCACTGTTCTCTTGTGGATCAGATCCCATGCAAACATAATGGCTCCTGTGTGCCACTGCCACAACTGTGTCACACCTGCCAGGGGGTGGCGCCCCCCCGAAAATGCTGCCCAAGGAAAACACCTTATTTGCCTCACAGTAAATACGCCCCTGACTACACTACGTATAAAATATACAAGGAAGCATTCTGTACTTGATATAATACTCATTATATTACCTATATGTACTGTATGTGCCATAGAAGTGGTTCTAAATGTGACTTACTAAGTGTGAAGTGAGGTGTTGTGAAACTGTTCTTTTCAAACATCAACATGTGCAGAAGTTCTTGTTTTTTTAATAATCAAGCACATGATTGGATGTCTGTAATGAAAGTGGGTTCATCTCACTTCGCTATTCAGTCGAGCCCTTTTCTTTCCTTTTTCTCATAGTGGTCAATACATGGCGACCCACTTGCATCTCACAATGCAATGCTTGGTTGGCCCAGACACACATGGTAGGTAGGATGCTAGACCTATGGATATACTAGTTTTACAAAAGTTGATATATGCAAAGCTGCTTCAGAAGTACTCTAGGCTGTAGTGGGAGACATATAGCAAAATAAAATAAAAGCTCATGCCTCCTCCTCTCTGCTAAAACATTTAACTTTTATGTTTGTGTTTTTGCACAGGACCACTTTAAAAGATATTGGTGCTTAGAGACATCTGCAGGCTACCATTACCGTGCTTTCCTTCCAAAAATGCTACATGCCTGTCCTGACAATAATTTCAGCCAGTGACCCTGAACAAATGCTTTTATTATAACTCTTACAATACCTATTATAATGCTTTATTATAGCCGTTTTCTTCAATTTTACAAATATTGCTAAACTGGTATCAGTTTCACAATGTGATGTGCATCCAAGTAATCTTCGATAAATATTTCTCGACATTATTAGAGGAGAAAATATTTTTCAATGTTATCTCAAATTATCCTATTGCTACCTGGACAAATAAATCTTTTTGCTACTGAGAGATTTAACCACTTACTGGCACTTACCTTTGCCTTTAGTGTAAAATAAATTGGTGAACTAATGCTACAAATTAATACTAGACCAATAGTGTTAAATCAATATAATAAGGGATGCTGCACACTAAAAAGTGTCAGGATAACAAAGCAGAAATACAAATGCAAAAACTAGGTGTGCTGTCCCTTTAAATCATACCACACAACTTATAACAAATATAGTGATACCATAGGGTGATAAAAGTGCTCAAACATAATTGTGAAATTAATAAACAACAAATAAGTGTAAACTGATATGTGTGAACAGTCCAATGTAACATGGACTAAATGTGCCAGCAATCCAAGATGTAGATCCAGTGCTCCAGACCAGCAAATAAACTCCAACTGCTCACCAGAGATATTGAACTCAGATTTAATAGACCATCAGTGCTTGATGCAGGACACAGCTGTCAGCAGCCAGGTAACTTCCAAGTAGAAGCTACCAGATCCCCTGCTCCCCAGCTTCAAGCACAATAGCAATGGTTCCAAATGTTAAATACCCCAAGACAACATCAAGCTCACACGATTAATGGCTCAAATCCAGGTATTGGTCACCATACGGAAGAATGGAAAAGTGCATTACCACTTGAAATATATATTTTATTAAATATAATTGTACTCACAAGGGATATCAGTGTAGTGCACCCTGCACAGGAGCCTATTTTTTCCCAACAGTTTATGCAGAGGAAGCCAGGCGCATAGCATTTTCCTTGCTCTCAGGCTCAATTAACATCTGAATGAATGTCTAGGGGATGTGTCCATGAAAGGCCTCATTAAACTGAGCAACTACAAGGGCCTTCTTGAAGAAAAGAGACCTACTCACAGTCCTCCTGCAGGACTGGACCCAGGAACTATTCACTCCTGCTCAAAGCCTCATGTCAGTTATGGGCTCTCCAGCCACCTACTGGGCACACCTCCCCAGAGATTGGCTGGATCCCCATAAATATTCAGATTACCTCTCTGTCTTTCCTTCGAATGTAATTCCAGGACCCTCTAGAATGCAGGGCGAAATAATCAGTCCGGCAGCATGCAAGACACTGAGCAGACTAAAATAATCAGTGCTCCTCTGCCTACAGGGGAGCCAAACTAAATATCCTAACTGGGAGGGTGCTACATCAGTATATAGTCTGTAATACAAAGCATGCTGCTTGATCAATCACGCGTGCGATGATGTCAGCCCCGAAAGGCTCCACCCCCCCCCCCCAGTTACCTTATCTGCAGCATACTAAAAGCAATGTGATCCAACAAGCATATCTTTCAACTGTTGCTCTTATGGAAGAAGGGATCACTTTTTGAATAAATTCCATTTCTATCTTTCCTGTTTGTTGTTATCCTGTACATCAACACCGACATGGTCCATTTTATACAGCGTTGGACCTCTTTCACAATGGGCAATAAAAACAGGCAGTTGAGCTGTGGATTTACCACCGCTGACCACCAACTTAAAACAAAACATACAGCCAGAGTGGACTGCACACATGGAAATTTTAACTTAATGCTGCCTGTCAAATTAGCCCAATAAAGTCAATGAGTGGCTCTCTTTTTAGAGGGCAGTAGAAATTGCTGCCAGTGTAAAAGACATACTTCAACACACGCAATGGTGATGCATTGCCAGCTGTAAAGCAGTTTTCCTTGCTACAACAAAGGGAAAAGTTAGTTACTGCATTGTATAGCAGTAGGCAAAAAGCCTCCCTTGGTGATCAGTAGGCAACCAGGATTGAAGCTCGTTTAGGCCTTGTACACATGAACTCTGGTATTTACAAAAGCAGTGTGTAAATCAAGCTTCTACAAAGAATTTGCAAAATATTCAGAAGCTTTGGTTGCTTTTTGAGAAGCCTTTATTGCAATTCAAGTTAATATAAGTAAGCACAGATCGTATTTGAAGCACTGACTGCAAAATGCTTTTAAGATAAGTTTGAAGCTTGTTTTACTGCTTGCATCTTGTTTAAAGTGACAGTCGGCACTCTCATTAAAGAGGAACTTCATCCTACCATGGCATAAAAATCCTGTTGTTTTATCATAGATGTCAGCCTATATTATGAAGAATAAATATATTTACAAGGCAATCATATCTAGTGCTGTCTTCTTCTGAGCCTGTGGAGCACACATCTTATTCTGTCCTGTCTTTTTTTTATCATCGGGGTGGTTGCAAAAAGCTGATGATGTAGGGTGAAATCTCACTCATGCATGGTCTCTTCTTGCTCTTTCCTAACTACAGGAGTGAGGTATCACACGAGTTTGGAGATCTGTTTCCCCCTGAGATATGTGACATCCCGGGGTGCTGCAGGAGGAGGATCAACTGTCATTTTCACTCAGGGGAGAATGGAGGAAGGCAGTGGAGATCAAAAAAAAAGGTATAGTAAAGCATAAAAAGAAAAAAAAAGTTTAATATTGTGCAAGAGAAAGATTCCAATTGGGCATAATGTGTTTTTTTTTTTCATTGATCAGGAAAATTCACCAAAACAGAAAAAGCCATTGATAAATGTACAAGTTCTAGACTTTCCAAAAATACACAAAAAAGGTATATAGTAGGTAATTAAGGAATACAATCCACATATACAGTTGTGTTCAAAATAATAGCAGTGTGTTGAAAAAAGTGAATAAAGCTCAAAATCCTTCTAATAGCTTTTATTTTCATACAAACAAATGCATTGGGAACACTACACATTCTATTCCAAATCAAAACATGAAGAAAAATATATCAAATTTGTGTTGTTCCTCTAAACAATTTGAAGAAAAGTGAATATTAGACTGTTCAAAAAAATAGCAGTGTTTGTATTCTTCTTTACAAACTCAAACATTGTATATATATATTCAAACTCAAACATTATATATAAACTGAAAAATGTTTGAAGATTTTGCTTTCCTTTGAATCACTTAATTAATATTTAGTTGTATAAGCACTGTTTCTGAGAACTGCTGTACATCTGCGTTGCATGGAGTCAACCAACTTCTGGCACCTGTGAACAGGTATTCCAGCCCAGGATGATTGGACTACATTCCACAGTTCTTCTCTATTTCTTGGTTTTGCCTCAGAAACTGCATTTTTGATGTCACCCCACAAGTTTTCTATTGGATTAAGATCCTGGGATTGGGCTGGCCACTCCATAACATCAATCTTGTTGGTCTGGAACCAAGATGTTGCACGTTTACTGGTGTGTTTGGGGTCGTTGTCTTGTTGGAACACCTATTTCAAGGGCATTTCCTCTTCAGCATAAGGCAGCATGACCTCTTCAAGTATTCTGATGTATTCAAACTGATCCATGATCCCTGGTATGCGATAAATAGGCCCAACACCGTAGTATGAGAAACATCCCCATATCATGATGCTTGCGCAACCATGCTTCACTGTCTTCACAGTGTACTGTGGCTTGAATTCAGTGTTTGGGGGTCGTCTGACAAACTGTCTCCGGCCACTAGACCCAAAAAGAACAATCTTACTTTCATCAGTCCACAAAATGTTGCGCCATTTCTCTTTAGGCCAGTCAATGTGCTCTTTGGCAAATTGTAACCTCTTCAGCACGTCTTTTTTTCAACAGTGGGACTTTGCGGGGGCTTCTTGCAGATAGCTTGGCTTCACATAGGCATCTTCTAATTGTAACAGTACTCACAGGTAACTTTACACCTTCTTTGATCTTCCTGGAGCTGATTGTTGGCTGGGTCCTTGCCATTTTGGCCATTCTTCTATCCATTTGAATGGTAGTTTTTTGCTTTCTTCCACGACTTTCAGGATTTGGTTGCCATTTTAAAGCATTTGCAATCATTTTAGCTGAGCAGCCTATCATTTTCTGCACTTCTTTATATGGTTTCCCCTCTCCAATCAACTTTTTAATCAAGGTACGCTGTTCTTCTGAACAATGTCTGGAATGATCCATTTTCCTCAGAATTTCAGAGAGAAATGCACTGTAACCAGCATGTACAACATTTGCTGCCTTCCTTCCTTAAATAAGGGCAATAATTGCCACCTGTTTTTCAAAGAATGAATGACCTCACTAATAGAACTCCACACTGCTATTATTTTGAACATGCCCCTTTCAATTAGTGATTCAATTACACAGAATCAGCAGCATGCATGTCATGACTGTTGGGTCTGTTGGATTTCTATTACTCTACTACACCTGCTAGTAAATTATGTGCCATGTAGGAATATCATTTCTACCAAAAACAGTGATTGATCAGGTTAGTGATGTCTGACTGCTATTATTTTGAACACAACTGTACATAGCTTCTCATCAGTAAAAACTAACCTAGATGGGTGGAACAGATAACATCATGCCTTTGGTGAAACCTTTTGATTATTCTTTTTTTCAGAGGTGGTCCTCAGATATACGGACTGCAAAATGTAGAAACTGAAAAAGAAAAGTTGGTGGGGGTGGGGTGCTGGAAGAGGGTTTCAATATGAGGCAGAAAAAACAAAAAACAAGGGTGGGGGGGTTTAGAGGGGGAGCATCAATCCCCTAGTTTAATTGTTTATATTTGGACGAGCATTTAAATTCTTCACAGTAGAATCATTTCTTAAGCAGCCACTAGATTGGCCGGTGGAAGTGGTAACATGAAAAAAACCTAACAAGCTGGTTGTACTGAAGTTGATCGATGGATCAACTTCAGTACAACCAGCCTACTCATAGATGAATTGAATCTCAGCCATTCCCTGCTGACCCAGCCAAAACTTGATCCACTTATGGCTGCATTTAGTTCAGGTTTATCTCTAGTGCTCTGTTTATTGAGACTGACATTTCAAATGGAGTATCGTAAGTCACACAAAGCCTTAAGCTGGCCATGGACTATGCGATTGTCTTTCCTGCAACCGTGAAGTCCTTCCCATTGAGCTATTGTGTTTTCCTGATCGAGGGGGGAGGGGGTTGTGGGAGGGGGAGTCATCCCTATCGGGACAACACAGTGATTATTTGAATTTTGGGCTGGCCCTTGCTGAACCAGCCAAGATTTGGACCATCTATGTCCTGCTTTACAGTTACTGCTTCTCAACTACACTCAGAACGTGGTAGGTGGCGTGTAAGGTCAGATAAATGAGAGACTAGCAACTGAATGTATAGTCTTTTTACCTTTTAAGATATACATGAGATCAGCTTGATGCAGATATTCTTATAAATGTGTGTTATTCATTAAAAAATTGTTTCTTTCTATAGGTCGCAGTACAGAACAAAGTGGCAACCATATTTGCTCATTTTACACAGACTTTTTGATACTTTCCTTTAAGTGCTGCACAGTATTTCTGTTTTACTTATCCTTGACACAAAAGCAAGTTGACTGACTCTGATTGAAAAAAAATGCACTCAATGTGTAGCTAATATTTTATCTCATCAATTCTTAAGGTTGCAATGATAAAATATGCACTCATTGAAAATACATTATACTTTCCCCTTATGGTAATCTTTGATCTGATTGCTGCAGCAATTGCAGTTGACATATGTATATCCTCAAAGGTTCCTTTTAACCAACTGGGTGCCATTTTAAGATGATACTTAGCTTGTTTACTTTTAAAGTAATGCTGGGTCATGGGGACTGTGGCAGGTCTTCATGGCATTTTTTAGTTAATTAATCAGCTCTCATTTACAGCCAGGGTCCAGGCTCATGCTGGCCTTACAAGGCTCAAATTTTGTCTGATTACTGCTGAATCAGCTGAAACTTGAGCAGTGGGTGACCCTGTTAGCACCACCTGTTCCGACAAACTTTACACTGAAAATTCAGAGGAGCCGGGCTCCTCTGAATCTTCAGAGGAACAGTGACTGTAGCCAATTAGATAATTTCACTGGTTTTGGTATTCTGATAACTATAATAGCGGTTGTCAGAATACCCACTTGCTGTCCAACGTACGTTTCCTAGGAGAGTGATATCTTGTCATCGATGCAGCTGCAACATGGATTGAGGTATCATTTAAAAGCAACAAATATGTATATGACCGCGCTCAAAATGTCAAGCGTTAAACTACCTAAAACAAGAAAAAGTGTTAAAATAATACTATATAAAATGTAACAAGAAAATATTCACTTTTTGAAATATTGTGCAGCTCAATTCTCAAAGTTCATAATTATTCTTAAATCTAAAATAAACAAGAACAAAGTCCTTAATGTCCACAATCAGGTGAAATATGTAAAAAAAAATGTACTGTATATATATATATATATATATATATATATACTCACCAGCCAATTTATTAGGTAAACCTGTTCAATTGCTTGGTAACACAAATTGCTAACCAGCCGATCACATGGCAACAACACATTGCATTTAGGCATCTGAATCTTAAATGACTTTGAATGTGGCTTGGTTGCTGGTGCCAGGCCGACACCAGCTGAGGAATGTTTCCAACACCTTGTTGAATTATAAGAAAGGTGTACCTAATAAAGTGGCCGGTGAGTGTATATTGAAATACATTTGTATAAAAAAAATCTCTGCATGTAATGTTAAAGCACCCTTCACCTCTTCAAGTAAATGGCTCACCTCTTTCAAAACAACCTAAAATACAAATTAAAAATTTGGTATCGTACACAATGCAATCCGCTTCCAGTCCTGTTGGAGCACTAAACAAGCTTTAACAGCAACGATGGGTTAACAGATACACTCTCCTCATTAATGGGCATGCAAAGTTCTCACAGTGCCAGACCATTGCCAACATGTCAAAAAACAGAAAGGTACACTCACATTGCCATGTGTCATGCCTGATACTAAGGAGGTATGCGCATATACACTCATATGCCATTTTATTAGGTACACCTGTTCAATTACTTGGTAACACAAATTGCTAATCAGCCAATCACATGGCAGCAACACAATGCATTTAGGTATCTAGGCGTGATGAAGACAACTTGCTGAAGTTCAAATCGAGCATCAGAATGCCGAAGAAAGGGGATTTAAGTGACTTTGAATGTGCCGCAGTTGTTGGTGCCAGACAGACTGGTCTGAGTATTTCAAAAACTGCTGATCTACTAGGATTTGCATGCACAACCATCTCTAGGGTTTACAGAGAATGATCCAAAAAAGAGAAAATATCCAGTAAAAGTTTTATGGATGGAAATGCCTTGTTGATGTCAGAGGTGAATGGGCAGACTGGTTGGATATGATAGAAAGGCAACAGTAACTCATGTCAATATGGACCAAAATCTCTGAGGAATGTTTTGAATCTATGCCACTAAGAATGAAGGCAGTTCTGAAGGCTCAGTCTAACATGTTTCGACATGTGTCCTCATCAGAGGCAGTATGCTAACAGACCCCCGATCTCTCCATAAAGAGGACCTGTCACAGCCCATGCTATTGTAAGGGATATTGTTTATCCCTTGTAAAAGCAATAAAGTTGATAAAAATAGTAAAAGTTACAGTGAAAAAAAAAAAATGTAAAGCGCCTACGATTCCCTGTGCTCATGCGTAAATATGAACGCACACTTAGGACCCGCACGCATATGCAAACGGCGATTGCACCACACATGAGAGATATCACCGTGAAGGTCTGAGTAATTTTAATACCAGACCTCCTGTGTAACTCTAAATTGGTAACTTGTAAAGGCTTTTAATGTGTTGCCTATGGAGATTTTAGGTACTGTAATTTGTTGCCATTCCATGGGCGGGCGCAATTAAAGCATGATGTGTTTGGTATCTATTCACTCAGCATAACGTCATCTTTTATACTCTACCAAACATTGTGCTTTGTGTATTATATTGTGTATTTCTTTATTAAAATTATTTTTTTCCCCAAAAAATGTGCATTTAAAATACAGCTGTGCGAATATCGTGTGACATAAAAATATGTAATGCTCACCATTTTATTCTCTAGAGCCTCTGCTAAAAATATATATATAATGTTTGGTGGTTCTAAGTTTTTTTCTAGCACAAAATTATGTTTTTTACATGTAGGAGAAGAACACCAGAATTGGTTCAGACTGAAAGTGGATACAATAGCCAACAGTGGAGATTCTTTCATCCATTCTAGTCCTGTTTGAGCAGGCCAGAGATTATCATTGGGATTTTGGGGGCCTGTATGTGGCTAGGCTGTCAAAAAGTCTCCCACAGGTGGGATCCCCGTACTTGGGAGAAGTAGCAGTCACTATTCTATTCGACGTACCAGTACGCCGCTCTGGGTGTACTAACATAGGGGGGTGCAGCACCCCCCCTTGACTGCTGTGTCCAAATCCTGGTATAATTTTTTTCAGTCGGCGGTCGGCTTGTTTGTAAAAGCAATCCTAGCAGCTAATTAGCCACTGGATCGCCTTTAGAAGCAGTGGAAAGGGACATTCTCCTCCCCTCCCACCGCCTTCCACAGCTTTCTTTGGGCTTTCCTGTCCCACCAGGGAACCCAAAAATGCAGCAGTAATCCTAGCACTAGATCTCCTATGTAAATCTAAAGTGGTTACTTGTAAAGACTTTTAGAGCAATTTTAAAGCATGTCATGGCATCTATTTACGCGACGTAACATCATCTTTTATATGTTATCAAACAATTGGGCAATATAGTGTGTGCATTAAAATTCAAAAAAGCATATTTTTTCCAAAACATTTGCGTTTAAAAAATTGCTGTGCAAATACTGTGTGACATCAAAAATTGCAACATCCACCGTTTTATTTTCTAGGGCCATTGCTTTAAAAAATATATAATGTTTGGGGGTTAAAAGTAATTTTTTAACAAAAAAAACATTTTTTTTAATGTAAACAAAAAGTGTCAGAAATGGCTTATTCTTCAAGTGGTTAGAAGAGTGGGTGATGTGTGGCATAAGCTTCTAATCACCTCACCGGTGATTGGGCGCCAAAACTGTAGCTCAGGAAAGGCACACAGGTGGCCAATCACCTGCTAGGAGGCGGAGCCAAGCGGCCCTGCGAACATCGAGTGAGGGAGAGGCTGGAGTGAAGAAGGACAGCTGACTGGTAAGTGTACCGTGCAGATGGTGCTGCTGCAACCAGGTATGCTGGCTGCAGCAGCACCATGCTGGAACAGGGGTCAGCAAGTTAAGTGTCATTGGTGTCAGTGGGAGGAATAGTGCCCCATCATTGGTGTCACTGATACTAATGATGGGGCATTATTCCTGCCACTGACACCAATGATGGGGCACTATTCCTCCCCCCACTGACACCAATGATGGGGCACTATTCCTCCTCCCACTGACACCAACGATGGGGCACTATTCCTCTCCCCCACTGACACCAATGATGGGGCACTATTCCACCCCCCACTGACACCAATGATGGCACACTATTCCTTCCCCCACTGACACCAATGATGGGGTACTATTCCTTCCACTGACACCAATGTTGGGACACTATCCCCCCCCACTGACACCAATGACGGGGCACTATTCCCCCCCACTGATACCAATGACGTACTATTCTTCCCACTGACACCAAAGATGGGGCACTATTCTTCCCACTGACACCAATGATGGGACACTATTCCTCCCACTGACACCAATGATGGGACACTATTCCTCCCACTGCCACCAATGTTGGGACACTATTTCCTTCCCCCACTGACACCAATGACGGGGCACTATTCCCCCCCCCACACTGACACCAACGATAGGGCGCTATTCTTCCCCCCACTGACACCAACAATGGGGCACTATTCCTCCCCCCACTGACACTAATGATGAGGCACTATTCCTCCCACTGACACCAATGATGGGGCACTATTCCTCCCACTGACACCAATGATGGGGCACGATTCTTTCCACTGACACCAATGATGGGGCACTATTTCTCCCACTGACACCAATGATGGGGCATGTTTCTTCCCACTGACACCAATGATGGGGCACTATTCCTCCCACTGACACTAATGATGGGGCACAATTCTTCCCACTGACACCAATCATGGGGCACTATTCCTCCCACTGACACCAATGATGGGGAACTATTTTGCTCCATAAGACACACTTGGGGGTAAATATCTGTGCGTCTTATGGAGCGGCCGGCCCAGTATTCCCACCGCCGTTGTATGTCCGCAGTCTCTGGTCATCTCCTGTACTGTGTCCGCATTTGTTCATAGTTTTTTTTTTTAAACTATAGTCCGGCCCTCCAACGGTGAGAGGGACAGTGAACTGGCCCCCTGTTTGAAAAGTTTGAGGACCTCTGATTTAGACAGTGATTGGATGTGGGGCCACCATTTTTTAAAAACTGAACTTTAGAAAGTGGTGTGACAACCATAATGATATCTTAGGAAATTAGTGACTGAAGGGGTGAGCTGAGGAGCAGACAAATAGATTTTGGTGTTGTCAGTATAAAAATGGTATTGGAACCCATGAGAGGCCATAAACTGACCAAGGAAGGTGGTTTAGATGAGAATAAATGGGGTCGGAGAATAGAGCCTTGTTGGAGTAAGAGAAGAGGAGGAAATTGAGCTGAAGATTGCACTGAAGGAGTGCTTAGATGGGAAGGAGGAGAACCAGGAAAGCTTTCTATAATCTACCATTAGGGGATGACAATATATCACCCCCTTGGCCAATAGATATATGCCATTGTATCATCATTACTTTAAATATCTAACTTTGTTTTTCTGCTTTATAGACAGTAAGATCCACTCCCGATGAAGTGAATAAATATTCACGAAACACATTGAGATTTGTGATTCACTTTCTTTTACACATTGGAACTATGTGAAATTGATAAGTAACTGATTAAAACAGACATGAAAACGTAATTGTGAATTGGTTATGTCAAGTAGATTGACAGCAGTTAAATCAGCTTTCTGTATTTTAAAACATTCTTTATGTTTGTTGTGAAAATTTTTATTCTTTGCATACTGAAAATAATGTTTTTTGTATCTATTTTGCTGTTGATGATGAACCTCGAAAAATGACCCATGGGCATTTGCATTTTTTGTCTTGTATTACATTAAGAGGCGTAGAGGAACATCATCTTAGCATTGGATCACAACAAACATGCTGGAGAACCAGGAAAGCACAGAGTCTTGGTGGCCAATTGAGTGAAGTTTTTTTTTCTGGTAACACAGTGATTTGACTGACTGCAGTGTCTTACTAAATTTATCACTTGAACCCATATATTGCTGCTCTAACAGAAAACTGTGCTCCAAGTAAAACTTTAAGGAATGGAGAAGGTTGTTATCAGTGAGGTAGCATCTCAGATGGTTGCGGACTAGGAATTCTAGCAGTTTGAAGACATGTAAACACCAGAGAGGGCTGTTTACTCTAATAAGGGAGATGAGTACGAATCTGGCTGGGGTTCTAGGGTAGCTAAGGTTAGGGAACTGTGGAAGGCAGACTAGTGGTTTTAAAGTAGTTGTAAAGCCTTGGGGATTTTTAAGGTAAAAAACATTCTGTGCTGCATGTGTTCCCCAGCCCACCCTTATATTTACTTGAACCTAATCTCGATCCAGTGATGTGCCCGAGAGCAGTGGCTCTCCGAGATCTGTCCCTCCTCACTGCACACATTGATATCAGCAGATCCCACTGTAAATAAATTTATGTGATGAGTAGCTTCCTATGGGGGCACTTGCCAAAGATGAGGAGCCAGGAGCGCTGGCTGGGGACCCCAGTAGAATCGAGGTTCAAGGCTGCTCTGTGCAATACCATTGCACGGAGCGGGTAAGTATGATATGGTTATTTTAAAGGAGAAAAAAAGTGAACTTTTAATGTTACTTTGAGTTTAAAGGTGAATTGTTCCATTGATCTGTTTAGCCCTAAAGGATTACCTTATTAATTTGAATGTATGGCCCCAATGGCTATATCACTTATAGGCTCCTATACTTATGTAAATCATCTTTTTCTCTTTCTAGCACAATTGTTAGACTTGGAGAGATGGAATCAGATAACAATCCTTCATAGTACTTTATTTGGTAAAAGATAAGCAATCTGGGGCCCAAACAAACCAATCAGATGCTAATGCTTTTCATCCATTACCTTAGTCATAGCAGCTGTTAGATTAGATGAAGAAAATTCTTGCTGGCCACATCTCTTCTACTTCCCCTGTGGCCATAATGTGATCACGGTAGACGTTTTAGCTCACCCTACTCGAAAAATATTTTACATGAAGTTGGGCTTTACAGCTGGAATCCAGGCAAGAAGCCAAATTCACAGTTGAATTACATATATGCAGGGCATTTTGTCTGGTAGGCAGCACAGCCAGGTTGGTGAACTGATTTTTCTGTACTGCAGGTAAACAATACAGCTTGGTCACCTCTCTGCTTCTAGCTTGAGACAAAGAAGGAGCAATGCTACACTGATGAGCTCATGCCTCTTGTCAGAAAATTCCTTGTCTCACATTTGCATCCAGTACCTTTGGTTCCTATTGTTTCCACTCGACCTTATGGTTTGAAGTATTCTGTAAAGAGGATTACATACATAAAACTAGTTATATTTACAAATATAGGATACTAATTTTATAATACATTCACAGCTAAATTTATTGGTGTTCTTGAAATCTGCCTGGGGTTAATCTTTAAAAATGTAAAGTGTTGGACACTTTCATGATAGTCAACTGCTTAGTTATGCTGGGTGCTCTATGATGCTTCTCCTCCCAGCCTCCCAGCCAACTTTGAGAGTGGTTCCCTGTACAGCCTCCCATTAATTCATTTGACAGCAGAGGCAGATTGGGTGAGTTAATGCATTAGTAAAAACATGACACTTTGTCTTTGAAAAGCAAAACCTACATCCTGCTAGCTTGTATAGCCACTGCTGTTTCCCATCCTGCAGTGACAGATCTCAAAACTGTGTTATGTTTATAGTCTAAGCCAATGTCAGTTCAGGCAATATGCAAACAGCCTGTATATTATTGTTCATGCCCTATATTGCAACAGTGTCACTGTGTTGACAGCTCCAGACAGCAAAATGGTGGTGCACTGCAGTGATTTGGGACTGCTTTTTGAAGGATCAGTGAAGAAACTTTAAAAACAATTTTAATGCACATAATACATATATAATATTTTATAAATACAAAGTTTTTGGGATAAAAATCTGGGGGCAGACTATTTTTAAAGTAAGAGTTGCAGGTAAGTTTGCAGTTGTTCTATTGCTTTTTTCTGCTGACATTTTTATTTCAGGTTGAGTACTCTCCACACACTTGATTATAGATTTTATTTTATGACCATGACCTCCCAAATATAACTGTTTGGAAAAGGTACCAAAGTAAAAGCATAATAGTTTGTATCTTCAGACAAAATAGGAAAATAAACTACGACTGGGACCTTTTGTCCTTCACCTTAAAATCATATTTGTGAGTTTCCTTTATTCTTCTAGTATTCCTTCCTGTAGATAGCTGCATGCTTTGAAAGACTAAATCTATCAAACTGTCAGTTTTACTCTCTGCAGGGGCATTCATATAGATTTTAGATATTTGGCCTATACTGAATATAAAAATGGAGTCATAAATCAATTCTTTATTTCATTACTTTACTTTACTTTAGATTATAAAACCTTTTCTAAGCATACAGTACTATACATTTCAGGAAGCAACATTATCTTTACAAAGCAAAATTGAGTTTGATGTTAAAAGGAAAATATAAAAATACCCAAAAGTAGATGTATTTAGTAGAAATAAGTGAATTGGTTTGGAAGCCAGCTGAATTTGTGAAGCTGGCAGAGTTAAACGATCCAAGGATTACCTTTGCCTAGATTTCCAATTTTGTAATTCCCCAGAGAACAGACAGATCCGCATAAAAAAATTAAAAAGTGTTGGATATTTGACATTCCTGATCAGACCATACTTTTTTTATGTATTTTTATACACAAGTATAAATACTATAAATAGTATTTTTTAAGGTTGTCTGGAATTTTTTTTATACACAAGTACAGGATTGTGAATTGTTGTATGTATCAGTGAAGGACCAATAAAATAGTAGGTGTTGCAATTTTTTTGTCACACAGTATTCGCATGGCGATTTTTCAAACCCTAATCTTTTTGAAAAAATACACTTTTTTGAATGCACAAAAACACAATATATTACCCAATTGTTTGATAAAATATAAAAGGTGATGTTACACTGAGTAAATAGATACCAAACATGCCATGCTGTAAACTGTGCACGCCCATGCAACGGCGACTAACTACGTACATGTTTAATATTGATAGGCAACGCTTTAAAAGCCTTTACAGGTCACCAATTTATACTTACACAGGAGGTCTGGTGCTAGAATTACCGCCCTCAATCTGATGTTCACGGTGATACCTCACATGCATGGTGCAACCTCTGTTTACATAAAGTTACAGGACTGACACCTGCATTCGCCTTTGCGCGTAAGCACAGGAAGGGGGGACAGGAGTGATTTTTTTTTTTACACTGTCTCTTTCTTTTTTTCCTTTTTTTGCTGATCATTTCTATTGTTATCACAGGAAATTTACATAAATCCTGTGATAGCAGTAGGCAATGACAGGTACTCTTTTCTGAGAAATCTGGGGTCTATTAGACTCTAGATATCTCCTCTGCCCTTAAAGCATCTGATCACACCAAGATCACACCAGTGTGATCAGATGCTTTCCCAATTTATAAATGGCGCTGTTAATATCCAGTGAAGTGGAAATGATGAAATGCTTGTAGCTTCTGGTTTCTCAGACCATAGAGATGATTGGAGCCATTCTGGTCTCTGATCAGCTCTATGGTTAGCCAGTGGAACTGATGACTGCATTCTCAGATTCTCCAGTGGGATGGGAGAGCCCAAGAAAACAGTGGAAGGCGGCAGTAATAAAAACCTGACAGAGGCTTTACCTTTTACCCTTAACTTCCTTAATAAAGCTAATATAACCCTGGAACCTAACTTATCATTCAAATTATCAGGCTGAAAAAAAGACCCATGCAGATAAGTATCTGCAACCAAATAGCAGTGAAAAAAACTCAAATGATCTCTGCACTAATACTTAGCTAAAACATGACAAAATAACATAGAATACTCATAATTTGAGAAAATGAACAGGTCCGCAGTACAGCATCTAGAAATGTAAGCTGTATTTTTTCAAATTTTTTTTTTAAAAATGCAATGTGAATAGTGACATATATGAAATTTAAAGTAGGTGTTATGCCAGTTTGGCTGCAAAAGTGGAAATATACTTTAAGCAGGGGTTTTATAGGTAAAGGCATTTATTGTTCTGCTTTTGTGCCTATGATTAGCTACAGATGCAAGCGATGTCTGGAAGCACAGAGATAGAAATCAGTCAAAAGAAACTCATCCAGAAACTAACTAGAATCAGGAACCAACTGCATCATCAGACTGAGGTTGCATGAATCCATACTCTTCACCCATGTCATCTAAGCTTTCCAAGCCAAATGTCTCCCTCCTGTAGTAACAAGAATACGTCTCTGCCCCAAGTGCATCCTTCATTCTTCACCAGCACTGTTAGAAACAGTATCACCACCATCAGCAGAATCAACTGTTACAGCCTGCAAAGTGTCATGCCATGCCCACAGCAAGAAGTACTGGGCCACAGTCATAGGCAAAGAAGATAGAGAGGACAATGAAAGCTTATCTTGACTGCTCCATAGTCCCTAAAAACATAACCACCAAAACCCAAGGACATACAAGGAAATACAATACATATGGTCATGTCAGAACGTCAGTTACCTGCTAGGACTACCTAACTACCTATTATTAACATGAAGAGTCAGATACAGGGATATATATGATAATGTAAGGTCAGACAGTGTCGTCCTTGTAACATTTCTGAGCTAAATAGTGATGATGATGACAGCATGTCTTTAATACACACTCTTTTTCTACATTTTATTTCAGTTTTTATTCCAGATTTATATTCCTGCTCCCTGTCATTTAATAACACAAAACCTTTATTCAAGCCCTTAATCTCTCTCAATGTGAATGTTAAATGCTGTTAACATATGTCTCATAATTTGCTCCTAAAATTAATCCTTTTTCCTGCTGCTTTCATATGGCTTTTATCTGTTATCCCACATGTTTCTTTTCATGGGGGAAATTGTATAAAGCTATATTATCTGCAAAGCAATGATTTGCAAGTTGACTTCTGTTTGGGTATTTTATGGATTTCTTGATATTTCTTATCAGTGGGATCGATTCCAACAGGTTACTTGGAATATGAAAATTTGTTTTAAACACGTATCTACTATTCCTGAAAAGCAGATGTTTCTATATCTTCTGAGGGAGTGGGACACATGTTATAGGATGAAAATTCTCAATTTGCCAAAAGTCTGTTTGGTAGTTTCTGCTCCAAAGATGCCTCCTTTAATTGCAGGTGCCCTGTAGACAGCTGATTGCTTTGGGAGCCTGTCAAAGCTGCAGCTATTAAATGATGGGTATGTGATGTCCTTAGAAACCTGTAGGGGGAAATTAGTAACAGTTTTCTACATCAATAAACCTATGTATTCCTTAAGAATACAGTCTAGTTCAGTGTTTCTCAACCTTTTTTCGGTCAAGCCACCCTTTAAAATTATGGAGAGTCCTGAGGCACCCTTTAAAATTATGGATAGTCTTGAGGCACCCATTGTAAAATGGGGTGCCTCAAGACTGTCTATAATTTTAAAAGGGCATCCCATTCTAAAATGTGAAAAACTATTCTAATAGTTTTATATACCGCAGCGACATTTTTGCACACTGACTAGTATTCCAATGGTTTTTCTTCTCAGTTTTTCTCCATCACTGAGCTAATGTGACCCCAGCACTGATGGAGAAGGGACAGGGGAAGGGCAAACTAGGATGCTGTAAAGGCAGCTAACATCGTCCATATCAACTGATGATGTCATTGGTTGTCAGGATGCTGGCTGCTAGAAGGTCGTAATGACGCACAATGAAGACCTGTGGCTTTGTGTAACTAAAAGTCAGGCTTGTTCCACCCGCTGGCTTGTATAAAAGTTCTGGGCAATTTTTAGACATTTTGCCACGGCACCCCTGAAAAAACCTCAAGGCACCCCAGGGTGCCTGGGCAGCCTGGTTGAGAAAGGCTGGTCTACTTTATCAAAAGTTGGTGTTTAAATTATTCCACAGTACGACTGAGTATTACAAATAAGATCAGTTTCTTTAGTTTGTAAAAAAAGTTCGGAGGACATCCTGTTGATGTGGAAAACTGCAATTATTTGTAACAAAGAAGAAATACATAGAAATCCCTTTATTTTACTAAGAAGCATCTTCTGCTATATACAACATCCATAGACTTCTACAAGGTAAGTTTTCTACTGAACCTGACATCCGAGTTGTCAATAGATTGGTATCAGGCAAGGCAAATTATCAAAGCTGAGCTGGCACCTAGTTGGAGTATGTATGAGGCAGGGGCGGACTGACCATTTGGAAACTCGGCACTGTCCGAGGGCCCGGGGTCAGTAGGGGGCCCCATGGGATGCCCCTGGTACCTTTTTCATAGGCTTTTTTGAGTTTGGGTAAGGACACAGGGGCCCCATGATCCCCTATTGCCCGGGGGCCCCATGAGTTGTCAGTCTGCCCCTGGTATGAGGTGATGTAAGGGTGGGCCGACCTGGAGCAGCGTTCTTTTTCTTATTTACAGACACAGTTGCTGCTCGCAACCTGACATTCGCATGGATGCGAGTGCACAGCCCTGCAGCTAGAAGGTCATAATGGTGCACAATGAAAACCTGTGGTTTGTGTAACTAAAAGGCAGGCTTGTTCCACCCGCTGGCTTGTATACAAGTTTTGGACAATTTTTAGACCTTTTGACAAGGCACCCCTTAAGAAACCTCAAGGCACCCCAAGGTGCCTGGGCACCCTGGTTGAGAAAGTCTGCTATAATTGTTCACTGTTTTGCAGGAAACAATTAGTTTTGAGGCTCAACACATTTGGTATCTATTTTCTAGATAAAACATATATTTTATTTTGTGTAAAAAAATGGGATTATATTTGTGACGGAGAGTAGGCAGGATAGAACACACAAAGAGGATGGCAAACACACAAAGCTTTATTGAGACAAAATGACAGTCACTCAATGGAGGGATTGCAGGGAGGGTGACCTCGCCAGTAGGGGAATAGTAAGGAGAGGGCCAAAACACTTGTAGTCCAGCCCCAAGGGCAAGTTAAGGTCTCTGCAGACAGTTTGTAATCCAACAGTGAGGCAGAGAAACAGTTCAAGAACACTTCAGGCAAAACAGGGGAAGCATGTACTCAAGGATCCAACAGGGTGCCCAGTCTCCCAGAGGACAAGATAGTATGACACAGGCACCTGCTGGAGTCCAGAGTATGCGTGTGGTCTCTCTCTTGGCTGGGATCTCAGGCAGGGCTGGCGTGCAGTCTCCCCTCTGGCTGGGGACTCGGGCAGGGCTAGCGTGTGGTCTCCCCCTTGGCTGGGGTCTCAGGCAGGGCTAGCGTGCGGTTTCCCCCTTGGCTGGGGTCTCAGGCAGGGCTGGCGTGCAGTCTCCCCTCTGGCTGGGGTCTCAGGCAGGGCTAGCGTGTGGTCTGCCCCTTGGCTGGGGTCTCAGGCAGAGTTTAGCCATGAGGGTCCCGCCACAGCTGGGCTCCATCGATGGCTGCGCAGCAGAAGAGGATGAACGGGGAGAGCCAAGCACCGGCCTCTTAAACTGGTGTGGGTTGCTTCCCGGCCGCCCTGGCAACCAGGGGCGGGCCGTGGGTGGCGTGCCTCGTTGCTCGGCAATGAGGCTCGGCTTCAAAGAACCAAGGCAGGACGAGAGACAACAGGGGGTCGGTCATCCTGAAAGGGGGGAAGTGGCTAACGAAGTTTGGGCTAGAATACACAAATGATAAAGAGGAAATTGTCTAAGGAAGTTTGGGCTAGAATGCACAAACGACAGAGAGGAAATTGTTAATGAAGTTTGGGCTAGAATACACACACGACAGAGAGGAAATTGTTAACAAAGTTTGGGCTAGAATACACAAACGACAGAGAGGAAATTGTCTAGCGAAGTTTGGGTTGGAATGCATTATTGCAGGGGAGGAAAGGCATTAATTGAATTTGGGAACATAAAGCAGAATGACAGTGGAGGAAATACATTGACTGAATTTGGGAACATTTGTCAGGATGACAGGGGGGGAATGCATTGATTGAAGTTGGGAACATTTGGCACAAGAACGTAAGGAATTAATTAGGGATGTACTTCATTTTGACACAAGGAATTAAGTATGGGATTAAGGAAGAAATTAATAATTGGGGCTGGCAGAGCACCTATATTGTGACAATATTGTGTTATTATATTGTATGCACATGCTAAAATTCATTTCATTGTATTTTTTTTCTGAAGATATAGACTTAAACAAGTGTATATATTTTGGTCTGTTGATAGATTCTCACCTCTTGCTGCACTTCTTTTATTACTCTGACCTGTGTCTAGTCTGTGTTTGATAAACATCCCCCCAATTCATGTGATCCTTATCAGTTCTTAATTGGGGCGGAGAAGAGTTGCTCATTTGACCATCTCCCTATAAATTTAGATCAGCTCATGGGGGGAGGTGACAGATAGGGGGGCACAGTCACAGATGGAGTGCAGATTTGTGTGTGAGTGTGGTTTTTGCAGGAGTGCGAATCAGCAGCAGTTCAACACAGCAGGTTAAGTAAAGCAGGTTAACTCAAGCAGCAGAAAGATACAGCAAAGAACTCTACTGCACACTGGATGGACTGCAAGCAAACACCCTGGGAAACATCTCCTACAAGTCTGATTCCCACTCCACCTATCTTTAAATATGCCGTCTCTACTCCTCCTTTTCATATTACTATCCTGCATTCCCAAAATATCCTTTCTTTACCCCTCAGCTCCACCACAAAAATTACACATCTCACCCTCACTGCTACCATCTCCCTACTACTGCTCTCATCACCTCCTGCTGATACTTCACTCTCCTGCTGACCCAAACACCAGGACTGGAAGGCATTTACACTCATGCACATCCCACTCCCATGTTACTTTCCCCACCCTTCTTCTTCTCCTAACCTCTGGGGATATCGCCCCAAACCCTGGTCCTCCAGTATCTCACCCCCACATCAGCCGCCCTCTTTCCTCCAGGAATAGCCGCAATCCCTTCAATTTAATATCAATCCCCATGCTCCAAAAAACCACCCTCCCTTTTCATGTGCACTCTGGAATGCCTGCTCTGTCTGTAATAAGCTCACCTCTGTCCATGACCTTTTTGTCTCCCACTCCCTTAACCTACTAGCAATTACAGAAACCTGGCTTCAAGCAGCAGATTCTTCTTCTCCCGCAGCACTTTCCTATGAAGGCCTTCTTTGGACCCACTCACCCAGACCTAGTGGTTGGAAAGGAGGAGGGGTTGGCTTGCTTCTATCCCCACTGAGCACTTTTCAAGTCCTCCCTAACCCTCCCTCTCTATGCTTCTCTTCTTTCGAGACGCACTGCATTCGGCTGTTTTCTCCCATTTCTCTGAGGATTGCAGTGATCTATCGGCCTCCTGGACCGGTGTCATGCTTTCTTGATGATTTCTCTGCCTGGCTACCCTACTTTCTCTCCTCTGAACTACCCACTATCATTCTTGGAGATTTTAACATCCCCATTAACGTCAACAACCCGGCTACATCCCAACTCTTCAACCTAACCTCATCTTTTGCATTAGCACAATGTATACAGTCCTTCACTTACTCTGATGGGAATACATTAGACCTTGTTTTCTCCCATCTTTGCACTCCCTACAACCTCACAAGCACCCCCTTTCCTCTCTCTGATCACAATCTCATCATCTTCACAGTGTCCTCATCTTCAAACACTTATCCCTCCAAGCAGCAAACAATTACCTGCAGAAACCTTCACAACTTGAACCCTGCTCCTTTCCACTCTGCAACTGTCCAACTCTATGACAGAATCTCTCCCCTGTCCTGCCCTCACCTGGCCACTACTGTCTACAACAGTTTGCTTTCATCCACACTAGACTCACTTGCTCCTCTAACAACACGAAGCATCAGGCCCCGACCATTGCAACCTTGGCAGACTGACGACACCAGGAATCCTAAACGACATAGTCATGCGCTGGAGCGATTGTGGTGTAAAACCAAATCTCAACAAGCATTCACCCTATATAAATCTGCTTTCTTAACATACAATTCCTCCCTCCATGCTGCCAAACAAGCCTACTTTGTCACTCTCATCAATAGCTTATCATTCAGTCCTCGTCGTCTCTTCTCTACTTTTAACTCCCTGCTTTCTCCACCTTCACCTCCACCCAGCACTTCACTCACTGCTCACGAGATTGCAAATCATTTCAAAAGCAAGATTGATGCAATTCGTAGGGGCATCGCCACTGTACAGACATCCATCCCACTTAGCATACCTTATACTAAACCTCCCTCAACACTTTCCTCTTTTGACCTTGCTACTCCTGAAGAGGTCACTAAGGTTTTCTCAGAAACATGTCTCACTACTTGCCCCTGGATCCTGTCCCCTCACAACTACTATGGTCATCCTCTTCTTCCGTCCTACGCTCCCTCACTTACATCTTCAATCTCTCCCTCTCTAGCGGTGCCTTCCCCTCCCCTCTAAAGCACGCACACACCACTCCCATACTTAAAAAGCCCTCCCTGGACCCCACCAACCTGAACTACTTAAGACCCATCTCCCTGTGCTCCCATTTACCTCTAAACTCTTAGAACGCCTAGTCTACAATCGCCTGAGCTCCTACCTCACTGACAACAACCTTATTGACCCTTTACAGTCTGGCTTTCGCTAACTGCACTCCACTGAAACTGCCCTATAAAACTCACTAATGATCTACTAACTGCTAAAATCAATGGCCACCACTCTGTACTCTTACTACTCGACCTCTCTGCGGCTTTGATATGGTTGACCATCCCCTCCTCCTCAAAAAACTCCACTCTCTTGGCCTTCAAGACTCTGCTCTCTCCTGGTTCTCCTCCAACTTATCGCAGCGCTCCTTCAGCGTTATTTAGAACTCTGCTCCTCCTCTTTACTTACTCTTTCTGTAGGGGTCCCTCAAGGTTCCGTCCTTGGGCCCCTACTCTTCTCCATCTACTCCTCTTCCCTTGGTCACTTGATAAACTCCCATGGCTTTAAGTACCATCTCTATGCTGATGACACACAAATCTATCTTTCTACCCCTCACCTCACCCCTTCAGTCTCCTCTCGCATTACTAACCTACTAAGCGACATATCGGCATGGATATCTCTCCACTTCCTCAAACTCAATCTTTCCAAAACTGAGCTCTTAGTATTCCCCCCAACCTGTGCCCCCTCCCCTAACTTCTCCATCAAAATCAATAACACAATCATCAGTCCCTCCCCTCATGTCAGGGTGCTAGGTGTAACCGTCACCTCAGCAACATCTCCAAGATATGGCCGTTCTTAACCTCGGAAACAACTAAGCAACTTATTCACTCCCTTGTTATATCTCGCCTTGACTATTGTAACTCCCTTCTCATTGGCCTACCTCATCGCAGACTATCCCCTCTTCAGTCTATCATGAATGCTGCTGTCAGACTCATCCACCTTACTAACCGTTCTGTATCTGCCACCCCTCTCTGCCAATCCCTCCACTGGCTTCCCATTGCCCAATGGATAAAATTCAAAACATTAACAATAACATATAAAGCCATTTTTAACTCTGCCCCAAATTACATCAGCAATCTTGTCTCCAAATATCACCCAAACCATACTTTCCGCTCCTCACAAGACCTCCTGCTTTCTAGCTCCCTTGTCTCCTCCTCCCATGCTTGTCTCCAGGACTTCTCCAGAGCTTCCCCCATTCTCTGTAACTCTCTACCCCAATTTATCGCCTACTCTGCTCACTTTAAGGCGATCTCTGAAAACCTATCACTTCAGGGAAGCCTATCTTGCCCTCAGCTAATAATGGATCTTCTACTCTTCCTACCAGTCCATCCCCCACAGTTATTACCTTTTGTACCACTAGTCCCTCCCTCCTAGATTGTAAGCTCCAAGGAGCAGGGCCCTCCTATCCCTCTTGTATTGAACTGTATTGTTGCTGTATTGTCTCCCTTTATATTGTAAAGCGCTGAGCAAACTGTTGGCGCTATATAAATCCTGTATAATAATAAACAGTTGCACAAATACTGTACAACATAAAAATTCCAACTACAATCTTTGTATTCTACAGAGGTTCTGCTTTTAGATAATATATTATATTTGGGGGTTTTAAGTAATTTTCTAGACAAAAAAGTACATTTAAACATGTGTAGGAAAAATAAAAAAAATTGATCCAGAGGGGAAGTGGTAAATCTGGGATAATGGTGTCTAACCAGTATATGCCTAAATTCTATTTCTACTGTGGGAACAGGGGGTGCAGTTAATGTGAGAAATATAATGTGAGGTGGTTTAGGTGCACACTGTTCTTGCACCTATTTTTCTATCAAACAATGCAGCTGCATTCTGCCTGTAAAAAGGCAGTTCCAAATACAGTCAGTAACAAATGAATGCTGTGCTTTTAGAACCTAAATTCCAAAAAAGACCACATCAAAATAAAATAAAAATCAGGAAAACTTTAAATACTACCTCCTAAACAAAAGCCCGTTTTTTACAAGGAGAGCCTTGTAGCAAAAAAACCCCAAAACAATACAGTTTAAAAAGCCATTTAGAGGCCCTGTGGACATATGATTAAAATTAATGTGTCCCTATAATACATGAAAGGGATTAAATAATATGTAAACCCAACATTTCATATTCCTGATATGTGCATGCTGTACCATATACTTGTATTATTATTATACATGATTTTTATAGCGCCAACAGTTTGCGCAGCGCTTTACAAACTGACTTGCATGAACATCTATCCTGTTCTCTTTGTATTGCTTCCTTTGTGTGAAATCCCTAGTGTTCCTGCCAGTTCCCCTGACCACACTAGGCCTGGAAGCAGAGTATGATCAGTTTTCTGGCTATGCGGAAAACTCAGCCTGCTTTCCTCCAGTGCTTAGACCTGTGCTGACACACCCCCATGCAGAGCCACTTACAGGGAAGACTAGTGTTCTGCTGTTTTTTTCTCTCCCAGCTCTTGGGCATGTGATCACTTATAAAAAAGCAGAAAAAAGTATTTAAAATTTTTTTTTAGATGTGTACACAAATGTTTTGCCTTTCATTTTTATTTTAAACTGAATGGGTTGTTTTGGGTTCACAGGGGAGGGTTTACATATACTTTTAAAATGTTTTTTTTTTTTAAGGGAAGCCTTGCTGTAAGAAAACAATTTAACCTAAAAATGCCCTATCATCATAAAATAAAAAAAAATACCCCAAAATAAATACGTCCAAAACTATAAAAAACAAAAAAAGCAGCAAGGAGGTGATTGCCCAAAGCGCTAGCAATTAAAATTAACATATAGTTTCATAACCGACCCTCATTTCTCCCTATGCAGTTTACCAGCTGAAACAGCTTCCAGTTCATTCACACTATGGATGCTATGTGCCCTACATTTTATAGTGAGGAGGTTGACAAATAACAAAGCTCCCATTATTTGTCCTTCTAAGCCAGATGACCAAAGGATAAAGGCCCTTGCAGTGCATTATGGTTACAAAGAACTGGGCGAAATTCACTATGAATTCACTAGGAGCACAAACTTTGAACACGTACGATTTGCCTTGAACCTATGGTAGTGTAGAACCTGAACCTGATCCCTAGTGTTTACCCAAGGGATTACCCTGACAAAAATGATGTACTTACATCAAACTAAACAAACCAACAGTGGTGAAAGTGGCAAAAGACAACACAAAGAAATGTTTATCTGATATTTAACATCTTTTGTTTTAGTTTAGTTTGAGTTTAGAATTTCTGTTTCAAGGGCTATGTATATTTCTGATTCATTGAATAAGTGAGCACATGGAGAAGAGCCTTCTGGAGAAGTGATTTGAATTTATAGCTCTATTAAAAGACTGTACAAAGAGCACATTCATCAGGCTACTAACTATATACTATTTAGATTGATCACGGGGATTAACCAGGTTGTATTTTTTATATTTTTTTGCATGCAACAGTATGTATAGATTAAATGTACAGTTTCAGCCTTGGTGATACTGAGCAGTAAGCTGTAGAATATTACATTGTATGTAATAAGAGTATGCATTTACAGGACCACACTGCATTCTCTTGTTTTTAAATATTTGCAATGAACGAATGAAAATGTGTTGTACATGTAACACCCTCATAGTTAGCTAGGGGGAGCTCTAGCTTCAGTTGTTAGACAGGGACTGAGCAGCAGCCCAAGTGCAACAGTCAGAGGGAGGTTAAATTTGGGTCTGCAGACTAGTCTCTCTGGAATTTCCCCCTGTTCTAGAACTTTGGGGAAAGAACTAGAAGAAGTGGGTGGCCCTTAGGAGTATCTGGCTTGTACTTTTAAGGGATCCTGACCAATCCCCAACAGGAGGCTTGGCAAGGGGCCCGGAAAACCCTTATACGTGAGAGAGCCTACTCAGCTGTGGAGAGTTCAGGTGGAAGATGGAGAAGTAGGCTGAAGTGCAGGAGTCTGGGAGGGGATAGAGATGGTAGAGGGGCTCAACTACAGGCAGAGGAGCTGGGCAAGAAGAAAGCTTGCACCTTCACCCAGGCTACCATTTTCATGACAGTCAACATATGTATGGGTAGTCTCCTCTCCTTCTGCCATCATAGAACCACTAATCTTTAAATTTGTACCTCTGCCACAGTGTTTCTTTTTTTTTCTCCTCTCAATTCATCTGGGACCCTGACCTGTCACTTACATAACTTGGGTAAATCCCTGGTTCTCCTGGATAAAGGTGAAGTCCCTCTAGATGAGAGAGAGTTCAGGTAAGGACTGGTCTGCCAGGATATATCTTGTTTGTACATTTGGTATACTCTCACAGTAAGACTGAGAGAATGGAGGGGTGGTTGGTGGTTCCTACAGGTGTTGGACACATTCCATTATGTGTGTATGTATTACCAGCATCTTTGCATAGTTCCACTTCCTTTCAATATGCAATACTATTATTTGGAACGCATGTTGCATACCAGGTTAATGCACCGGTTGGTGAATGTACAGAGAGGGGGGCAGGGACCACTGTATTTGAAGGCTGTGGCATAATTTTGCAGCTGTCCTGCCACCTTATTAACCAGCTTTGTGCTAGTCAACTTTGTGCTGTAAGCTTGCTGCCAGAACCTTCTCACTTCTGTGTCAAGGTGTTTGTTGTTTCTTGGGTATTTAAGGCTTTTACGCAGGGTATGATATAGGCTCACTAACAGCATGCTTGTTTATTGTCAGTATGAATCCTGCCATGCCAAACCCTCCAAAATACTGGCCAAGGCAGAGAAGGCAAGTGATGGCTCTCACGAGTGAATGTTTGGCTTATGTTCATCTGAATCTACTTATGTCCCGTCCATTTGGAATGTCAGCCTACCTTCCAGATCAGAGATTTTCTAGAGCATTGAGAAGCCTCAGAAATTACCAAAGTGTTGCTCCAGTCATCACCACAGAGACAGCAGATAGGCACTTTGCATAACATTACCACTTGTCACATAGGTCTTCTGAAAGACAGTACTATAGTCAGCCCTTTACTGACAAATGTTGAGTCTGCCCAAATACAGCTTGAAAGAGTTCAGATGGCTGACAAATCTTAAGAAAAGTCATGTTTCTCCCTCCCAAAATCTTGTATATCTGGGAGCCAGGGTAAATGCATGTCAGTGCATGGTCTTGCTTCCAGGGTCCTGCATTCCTAATCAATTAAATATGGTCATTTTGGGGAGAATCTCAGGAGCTGTGAAGGTAAAAGCCCTGTATACAGCACAATGTCTGAGAATAATAGGAACAATGGTATCTTTGACACTGATGGTCAAGCTGGGGCAATAGATGTTGCTTCTTTCCATAAGGGGTTTCTAGACCAGTTATGGTCATCAAATAAAGTTCATGTCTTCCCAATCATGGTGGTTGAATAAAATGAATCTACAGAAATGCCGCTCACTCTGTTCCAGTAAGTGGATAGTAATTACATTAGATACCAACAAAAAAGGATAGGGAGCCCAGTGCCTGGGGGAGTCATCAAAGGATAGTTTGACCTTTTGTGCAAGGAAAGAGCGTTTAAATGTTTTGGAGCCAAGAGTGGCTCATCAAATGCTTCTAGCTTTCCAGCACAAGATCTGGGGCAAATAAGTCCTGCTGGAGATAAGCAACATCTTACAAAAATCGACACGGAGCTACTGAAAGAAATTGCTCCTATCATGAACTGGGCACAGGCCAATCTTCTCCACCTGTCAGGAATGTATATCTAGGGGCCGAGCAATATTCAGGAAGATTTTTTGGGCAGGATCTGTCTCGAAAACAACAAATGGTCATTACTGATGAAAGTTTTCTTGCCAGAGGTAGATCTCTCTGTGTCTCTAAGGTTTTGGTGAAGGTTTCCATGCCCTCAAGCAGTGGGGTCAGATGCTGTGGTAATGGAGTGATGCTTCCACTCAGTATACACATTTCCCTCAGTTCCATTGATTTCAAGTTCTTGATGAGACTCCTCAGAGAGGAGGCATGAGTCCTGACGATAATCCCAGATTGGCTGAGGCAGCCATGATATCCATTCCTTCTACAGCTGAGTATGAAGTATTTTCTGTCCATACCAACTCTTCAAATCTTCTGATACAGAGGCTCACCTATCATCCTATTCCATGGGAACTTTGCCTGAACGCCTGGATATTGAAAGGCAGAGGCTACTTAATTTAGGCTGCTCAGTCAAGTTGGTTGAAATACTCACGAAGTCCAGGAAGAATAGTTCTCACAAACCCTCACAAACTATCAACTGATTGCAGCTCCATAGAATTTTTCAGCAATAAACCCTCAAGCTGTGCTAAATTTTCTTCAGAAATGCCTTGTTATGGGCTCAAGCCTTGGCACTTTAGGACATGCTTCAACTATCTAAAACCCAGTAGTCAACAAAGACTTAATTATCCAAATTTTTCAAAGCAGTAATAAAATCAAAACCACCTCAGAAACTTTTTTTCCAGAAATTAGACCTGTCGCTATTCTTAAACTTCCTTCCGCTTCTTGGTCACAGTAACGTCTGTGTGAACGATACCTGAAATTGCTGCACTGGATGTGAAAAAAAATATTTTACAACATATTTTGCAAATAGAGTGGTCTTGATTCCATTGTTGGTGTTTATGCCCAAAGTAACTTTGGACTTTCACCTGAAGCTGGAGGTCTTGGAGAAAGTAAGCTGTTTGGATGCCAGAAAATCTTTCCAGGCATGCACACGAGCTACAGCTTTCTTCACTGCGTCTGACTATCTATTCATGATACCTGTTATGGACAAGTTTACAGCTCACTCTGCATTCAGTGTGCAGACTTCCTGGGCAGTGGATGGTCATGTGTCTCAAATTATGATTTTTTAGGGTTGCTTCCTGGTTTTCAATTCAACCTGCTTCACTTGATGTTTAATGTTAGTCAGATAGTGCTTTCTTCTGTTACCACTGTTGAATAAAATTCTCAGCATCCGCACCCTGTGTTGTTTAGTTATTTTCCACAAGTATGCTGACCAGGAAAATAAAAAACTTGATTTCACACTTACTGCAATTTTCCTTTCCTGACAAGATCCTTGGCAGTATAGTATTCTGCCCTGTCAGAGTAGGCTAGTTACACAATGGGATTTATTTACTAAAGCTAGTGCATAGTCTGGTGCAGTTCTACATAGAAACCAATCAGCTACCAGTTTGTTTGTCAAAGCTTATTTGAACAGGCTGAAGTTAGAAGAGGATTGGCTACCATGCACAGCTGCACCAGATATTGCTTTTTCCAATTTTAGTAAATCAACCCTAATTCTGCGACTGAGGAGGGGTACATATTTATAGGTAAATGTTCCTATGAGGGTAGAGGGAGAGGAGATTACCCATAATCCACCTATAGAGTTTGGCAAGAAATGTATGGTAAGTGTGAAATTAACTTTCTGATTTTATGTGCTGCACATTGGGGAAATGATCAAGAGGATAGCGCCTGCAATTAGTTAGGGACTTTATACACAGTACTTTTTCTGTTTGGAAATTTGCTCTTACAAAAGGCTGCTGTTTTGTTACTTGACAGCAAAACTTACACTTTTGAAACTTTGAATATGAAAAAAAATACTGTAGTATTGCCTACATTTCACAATATTGATCAGATGGTCTGTAGTTTTACAGAAAGCTATAAGTTGTTTTGTTACCCTTCAGCAAAGCTCACTCTCACACATTTTATTCTTGTTAGGAAAAATACTGAAATAATGTCTAGGTTTTCATTACGGAGATGAGTTTTTAATGGTGTCAGACTCTTTCTGGCCTCTTGCAAGTCCTTCTGTCCTAATAAACTTTGATGACTTTGGCAAAAGTGAATGTTCTGCCCTGCCACAAAACACTTGGTTGGTCGTACAAACAGTTGTATGCTTCAGCCCAAACCTTACAGCTCAAGTGGTGAGTCTAAATGACAACTAAAGGAATCAGCAGGCATTTGATTTTACCACTTTTTCTGAAAATTATTCGTTGTGGTGATGCCCTTATTAGCTGTATCTAAAAATTCTAGTTGCCTGGCTTCAATATTTTTGAGCAACATCAGGAATAAGTATACCCTAAATACTTGTTACAAAGGGGGAGATTTACTAACACTAGAACATTCAGATTCTTGTGCAGCTGTGCATGGTAGACAATTAGCTTCTAACTTCAGCTTATTCAATTAATCAGTTGCCGACCACCGCAGTACGTCACTTAGCAGATGAGCACTGGTGTTTTGCTCCCGCAACCGCTATGTGATCACATGATCACAATGTCAACAAAGCTGTTATGAATGGATTCATTCATAACAGCAATGATCCCTATAGTGATGCTGTGATTGACCCACAGCTATCACATGGTACCTGGGCCAATCACAGCTCCCTGTACCATGTGATTAGCTGTAGCCAATCACAGATCACTAGTAATTACAGCTGTCATGAATGTACAGATATTCATGACAGTCCAAAAAATTGCAGTTACATTGATGATCACTGTAACAGCAAATTAAATTGTAAAAATAAAATCCCTTATCACCCCTTCCTCTGCCCCAATCAAGAGTAGTACAGTGTTACTATGGTGACACTGAACTACTCTGATGAAAGTAAGTAAAAAAAATGGTAAATGTTTTTTTTTAAAGTGTTTTTTTTTTAACATACTGTCACCAGTCAGTGTCCCTAATCACCACCACACCAGTCATATGATGATGCTGTACTGGGCTGGTGATATTATGTAATAAACATTGTGCGAAAAAAGTTTTTTTAATTCTTTCATTTTCCAAAAAATTGTGACAAAAAACTTACAACTTCAAAAGAATTTACCATGCCTCTTAGTAAATACCTCAGACTGTCTACTTTCCAAAAAGGAGTAATCTTAGTGGTATTTGTACTGTCTTCGCATTTAAGGGACTCAAGAAATGAGATTGGTTGTTAATACATCAGAATTGATCAGTTTTCAAATATATACTGCATGACATAGTTTGTACACACTATAACACAAACCAATTAATATTCACTTAGCAGGATACATTTTGGCTGAAATTTATGAAGAAATTCGATTTTTTTATTTTTTTTTATTGGATAAGTTTTATAACAGAAAGTAGAAAATATTGTTATTTTTTCAAAATGTTTGGTTATATATATACATTTTTTTCGTTTATATATTAAAGAATAAAAAAACAGTGGTGATCAACTACCACCAAAATAAATCTCTTTTTATGTGATAATGTGAAAAATTATATCAACTGCATACAGTATATATATATATATATATATATATATATATATATATATATATACACACACACACACACACACAGTATAAACCATTGGGACAACACCTATCATCCCAAAATCTACAACTTTTGCATTTCACTGCAGCACACCTGTCTCATTCCTTTACAGATATCACTTTCCTACTTGCCTTACTACCTCCCTATTTTTGGCTTATGGCAGTCTCACTAGAAATGGGTGAGTAAGCCAGAGATTTTACAGATTCCATAAATCCTGTTTTAAGTTTGGAGAACCTGAATGTAGCAGTGATTTTCAATCATTTCATCTATGTTAGGCAGATCCTGTTAGCAAATTACGGCCATATTTAGGCCTAAAGGGTAAACAACAGTAAAAAAAATGATGGGCAGAACAGTGGCTAAATGGTTAGCATTTCCACCTGGCAGTACTAGGGTCATTGGTTCAAATCCCAGCTATGGCACCACCTGCCTAGAGTTTGCATGTTCTCCCTATGCCTGTGTGTGTTTCCTCTGGGTACTCCGGTATCCTCCCACACTCCAAAGACATGCTGGTAGGTTAATTGGTTCCTGTCTAAATTGGCCCTAGTATGTGTATGTATGAATGTGAGTTAGGGACCTTAGATTGTACGCCCCTTGAGGGTTAGGGACTGATGTGAATGTACAATATATATATGTAAAGCGCTGTGAAAATTGACAGCTCTATATAAGCACCTGAAATAAATAAAAAAGAGGAAAGGTAACCTGGGAAATGCAATAATTGTTAAAAAAATTAATAAAATACTGACAGAGGGTCTTTTTTGAGGCTTCAGGGTAGCAATAAAAATAAACACATTTTTAAATAGAATGCTTTAAAGCTGTACATGGTGTTACAGAACAGTACAATTTTCAGCAGCAGTCACAACCTCTACATGCTCAGGCAGCATATATTTGGCTTTGTTAATTATTTTTTCTTTTAAAATTTGTTTGGCCTGCATATAGCAGCAGCAGCAGCATCTCAATCCTATTCATTTCAGTCATTTTTTTTTTTTGTGGTTTTGGCAGTGACATATATTTTTTCATCAAACAATGATAGCTCTGCTTTGACCAGAAAATATAAAATTGGTAGTAGTTCGCTGAGGTTGTCCCTGTTCTTGCTAATGCAAAACTGTCCTGCTGCTGGACAACTTCTGTCTAAACCTTCAGAATTATCAGGCCACATATGATACAGCAGTGTAAAATTGGCCAGCAGCAGGATCGGAGTTGAGGGATAATGGGATGAAATGTACTAGAGACAAAGGGATTGATTTACAAAAGGCAAATAGGCTGTTCAGTTTTAAGGGAATTTTCACATTTGCAAGGGAATTTTCCCTTAGCTTAGTGAATGCGGTGAAATTTTAATTTGTAAAGAATATCCAATCGTGTGCAGGCAAAATGATCTGCAAAAAAAAACAGTATTTTTGCTTGCACATGATTAGAAGATGGAAGTAAGCAGATCTTTACCTAACTCACTAAGCTAAATGAAAATTACATTGCAAAGTGAAAATTCCTTTTTAATGTGTACATTCATTGTGCCTTTAGAAAATCAACCCCAAAGAATACAGGTAGGTGTTGTAATACAAGAATTAACCACAATTCAAAATTGGCAAGCAGCAGGGCATGAGGTTAGGCCCAAATTACTAGAGAACAAAAATACAGGCAGATGTTTTGCTTCTACATTTGTGACTACAGATTTTGCAAAGCTAGGTCCAGATTTACTATAGAAAGGAAGTTGGGAATTTACTGCAAAATTTAAATACTAATGACTATACAGCAGTGTAACATTTGCCAGCAGTAAGTTTTAATCAGGGTAAATAAGTCTATGGATTTGACAGCAACTAAAAGTGACTGCTGATTTTAAAACAAAATGCAAAATAAAATGAAATATAAAAAAGCACCCTTTAAAATGAACAAATAATGCAGACATTGGGTGATTGCCCAATGAGCTAATATTCAGAATTAAAGTACACTTCCCTCATAAAAACATAAGAACAGAGAGGGTGAAAATGCCTAGTGCATTACCTTAAACACTTTATTGTAGAAATTAAGAGACAAATATTATACTTACAAGCCAAGTGAGCAAGAAGCATGTAACTGCATAAGCACACAATGTAATGTAATGATAATTACAACCTTGTCTCCATTTGGAGGTGGAGAGTAGTCTACATTGTGTGCTTATGCAGTTACATGCTTTTAGCTTACTTGGCTTCTCTAATTCCTGGAATAAAGTGTTTAACCACTTGACCTCTGAACCTGCTTTCTGACCAGGTCATTTTTTGCAATATGGCACTGCATTACTTTAAATAACTGCGGTCATACAACACTGCACCCAAACTAATGCAGGCAATAGATGGGTCGAAAATCGGCCGATGCTTGCACTGTTAATGGGTTAATTAATCAGCCATTTTTCTGGATTTTGTCAGATTTTTTTTATCGATAAAGTTAGAAAAAAAATGTCCGATTTTGTCGATCGGCCGATTTTCGCAGCAATGATGGGCAAATCAGCAGATCTTTTTACCGATAAAAAATCTGCGCATGAGCCATGACCTGCAATAAAAAGAAGAAGAAGAAGTAGAAGAAAAAGAAGAGAACGAAGAAGAAAAAGAGAAGAAAGAAGAAGAAGAAGAAGAGAAAGAAGAGTACAAAGAAGAAGAAGAGAAAGAAGAGTAAGAAGAAGAAGAAGAGAAAGAAGAAGAAGATGAAGAGAAAGAAGCAGAAAAGAAGAAGAGAAGGAGAAGAAGAGAAAGAAGAAGAAGAAGAAAGAAGAGAAAAAAGAGGAAGAAGAGGAAGAAGAAGAGGAAGAAGAGGAAGAAGAGGAAGAAGAAGAGGAAGAAGAGGAAGAGGAAGAAGAGAAGAGAAAGAGGAAGAAGAAGAGAAAGAAGAAGAAGAGAAAGAAGAAAAGAAAGAAGAGAAATAAGAAGAAGAGAAAGAAGAAGAATTCCAGTCCGCTATTATATTTGACATTAAAAAGTATTGCGGTTGCAACAATGTATCTATTTGTATCCGAAAAACATCTGTATCCGAAATGGATACAAATAGATACATTGTTGCAACCGCAATACTTTTTAATGTCAAATCAATAGCGGGGCTCTCTGCAGGGACAGAAGTATTTAAAAGCCGGCCGTAGACGGGAAGAAAATCGGCCGATTTTTTTTACTGTTGGTGGTAACGTCGGCCTATTGAACGACCGTTTTTTTGTTTTTTTTAAAAAACCAGCCGGTTTTCTCCCCGTCTATGGCCTGCATTAATGTATGTCCTTTTTTTCCCTCAAGTAGAGCTTTCTTTTGGTGGTATTTGATCACCTCTGCAGTTTTTACTTTTTGCGTTATAAATAAAAAAAATCGTACATTTTGAAAAAAAATATTTTTTTTACTTTCTTTCTATAAAACATATCCAATAAAAAAATGTTAAAATCAAATTTCATCATAAATTTAGGTCAAAATGTATTCTGCTACATATTTTTGTTAAATAAAATCCCAATAAGTGTATATTGATTAGTTTGCACAAAAGTTATAGCATCTACAGACTATTGGGCATATACTGGAATTTTTTTTTATACTAGTAATGACGGTTATAGCGGGACTGCGAGATTGCGGAGGACATTTTTACACTAACAGACACTTTGTGGGAACCAGTGGCACCAATACAGTGATCAGTGCTAAAAATATACACTGATTACTGTACTAATGACACTGGTTTGGAAGGGGTTAAGATCTAGGGTGATCAAAGGGTTAAGTGTGTGCCTTGCTATGTGCTTGATGTACACTAGATGGCGAGGAAGTGATAGATCGTGTTTCCAGCTCTGCAGGGACACACTATCCATCACTTTCTCCTGTCACAACAAAGCTGTGCCTATGTAAACATAGGCACAGCTCTATTCTTCCTCCCAAGCTGATGATCTGCAGGTGCTGGCAAGGATCTGTTCGCTGGGACTCAGAGAGCGGCTTCTGTTGTGACAATTCACAGCAGAAGCAATCCACAAGTGCGTGCATGCGCCTGTGAGGCAGAAGTGCAAAATCACACACATACACACACACATATATATATATATATATATATATTTATATGTGTGTGTGTGTGATTTTGCATAGGAGAGCCACCCTGTAGCAGTAAAACAGCTATAGGGTGGATGTAAAGTGGTTAAGGTAATGCGCTAAGCATGTGTGCCCTCTCTTTTCTTATGTTTTTGTACAGTGTTGGATTTCCCTGGTCTGAGGAGGGCTGCAACGCCATTTCTTTTCAGTTCTGGTTGCGAAAGGTCAATGTGACATTTGGCTTATACTATGAGTGCCTCTACCCATTTCTGAGCGCTGAAGTGTCAAGTCTGAACTATCTTTCTACACTACCCTCATCCCTTTCTACTTTATCAGCTTTCTCATTTCCAGATTCCATCCAATGATAGTTTTAAACCAATGAATGTAACAAAATACAAAATTTAAGCTATGGGTTGTCTCATTCATAGCAATGCTCAAATTATATTGCTGATACATAGCTTGATGAATTATTTTATAGACTACTTTTATAAAATACAACAAAAGTATCCTGTATGACATTTTATACAAGTATCAAATTCGGTTACTATCTAATGCATAAGTCTCATAAACAAAAAATGTAATTTACCTTCTCTGAGTGAGCCGAATCCTCCTTCATATGTGCCTCCCACACTCTCCCTTCCAGACAACTCAGCTCAGAGGGAGGGTTTCAGCAGTATAGGCAGTGCTGTCAATCCAGAAAACAGTGCAGCAGGACTAGGTGTGGCCAGCTACTGATTAGCAGGCTAATGGCTTGTAAATCAGCAGTGACAATTCTGAAACTTGCACCCCCTGCAATGTACTTTTATCCCACTATAGTTCAAGTAGGCACAGCCCACAATAATGTGCCAACACCACACTGAATTTAGGAGCAGTGCTTCACCATTGCCCCCCATCTCAAAAAGGTGTTACTAAAGTACCTTATGATGAACACATTACTGGGTTTTAATTCTGAACCCTGTTATGGTGTAATCCTCCTGTGCTCTTAAATGGACAATGCTACCTAACGTGAGGAGCTGTCAGCACCCACTTTTATACCATATGAATAATTGACAATATGGATACCATAGCCTTGGTACATATGGTGAAAGTGTCTGACAACCTCGGTGAAAAGTGCTTCAGTGTAAATGTAGAAAATCCAACATCAATACCAAATCTCTTTGATGTCTTTACTTTGATCTCAATGTGAGTTGGCTGTATCACATTTATACATGCCTGAAGGGGGCCTTAAACGCACATCATTGAAGGGGATATCATACGAAGAGGGGAATCTTACCGTGGAGGATCCTTTTGTGATCCTACAAGCGTTTTGGCCCTTTTGGGTTGCTGCATGGAGGTGAGGGGGGAATTCAGCTGTTTAAGGATTATTTCCCATTGGTTGTTATGCACATCCACCTTATCACCTGCACGTTTGAAAAATCGCTGGACCACTTGGTGTTTTGTGTATATTCATTTTTTATAAATTCGTTTTGAAAATTTATATATATATATATATATAGATAGATAGATATAGTTTATTTATCAATTTATTTTAATTTTGTATTTATTCTATATCACTATTCGAAAGTGAAGGATGGTAAAGTTTTATATTGTCACTAGAGGTTTTTGATGATAATATACAGCACGCATAGAGGAGATTTATCCCCTTATAGAGATTCATGTATTTGCCACGTTGTTTTGTAACTTTATTTTATTTTTTTGGCATTATCAGTCACTGTGATTTGGTTACTTTGTGTGTGATATTGGTCACACATGAGGGATTTGTGAATATCATTTATTTGTTTTTTTTTTCACATTAATCCAGTCCCATTTGGACTGTTTTGTTTCATCACTATTTCTTATCAAGTCACTATGTTCAATCACTTTTTGGTTGTCACTATAGATCCCTGAGTGGATCAGTTCACTTTTTTCACTTTATTCCAGTTTTTATGGATTTATTTTATTTTTATTTGGTTCATACCATTTAGTATAATCACCTTTTTGGTTTCACTATAGATCCCTGAGTGGATCAGTTCACATTTTGTATTCACAGGTAACTGTCATGTATGTAAATATATTGATTTATTTTGCAATATAGTTTATTTAAAGGTAAGCGCTGCACCAGTTTAATTAATTCTGAACCCTGACTGTCGCTGACAGTGCAGGCACAAATACCAGACACCATTTAAAATAGAGATATAAATTAAATTGCAGACATTATTATTATTATTATACAGTATTTATATAGCGCCAAAGGGTATGCTCAGCGCTGTACAGTAGCAAGAGGGACAGAACATGAGACAAGACAGTAACAATACAATACACAAGGGGTTCGAGGGCCCTGCTCTTTCGAGCTTACAATCTAGGAGATGTTTTAACATGGTGCCTGTAAGTGAAAGGATTTAGTTGTTCCAGTTCTACATAATGTGTAGCCTAATACTACCAGTACTAGAGGTAAACCTTGCACAATTTCCAGTATAAAACAGATTGCATTGAGCCAGGACAAGTAAAGTCTTAAATGCCTCTCCACTTTTCAATGTCAAGGATTTTGCTGGCAAGAAGATATAAATGATTTTGTAGAGCCAAGGTTTTTCCTGGAAGTATATTTTGTGGGAATCAGAAATGGGAAAACAATGTCTATGAGTTTTCAAGTGTTTGAATATTTTATAGTATAAAGGAAAGAGTGGAGTGTTTTTGATGAAATTGATTTTGCAAAAAAAATTCCTAAATATTTTGCAGTGGTGGAAAATTTTAATATTGTTCATCCTTTTAATTTCTTCCTTTAGGGTTTTTTTATTTTTAAATTTAAGGTAGTTTAGTTTATTTCATTTGGGGCCCATTTACACTTTAGTGTCTTTGTTCATGTCTGTTGCTTTAAGGCAGCACATTCAAATGAATAAGCTGCCAACACATCAAAACATCATATAAATAATGTACATGTGCCATTTTTTGCAACGCAGTGCATCATGTGTGTTTCCTTAATGCATTGGGGTGTCATTAAAAATGAATGGTGTTGCAACATGCTGATTGATGTATGTATCGCATATTGTTGTAAAGCATGCCTTACCACAACAGTGTGAGACTTTGATGTTTTCTGTGACGGTTTTATTTTTTTCTTTGTGTTTTTGTATCATTATTTTTTTATTATCCCTTTAACTTTTTCATTCAGCTTTTTTTTTCAATGTCTGTTTTTTTCTTTCTTTTTGTTAAAAAAGTAAGATAATGAGACTAATGAGGGCTGTTTTTGGCACAAGAACAGGTCCAGGATAGTCGAAAGGAGCTTCTTTAACCCTAAAGAGCTAGTTAAAGTCTATAAAGAAGCTTAAAGCACCCATTAAAAACCACCTTAAAGCTGAACTCTGGTGCCACTTTTATTATACGTGTGCCTGTGTGTTTGTCTTGTGCTGCTTTTTATTCTTTCATAATAGAAATGTAACACCCTCTAGGTTAGCTAGATAGGATTTTTGTTAGATGGAGGCTAGGTAGCAGCCAGGGATGAATCAGCCTGGGAGTGAAGCAGGAGTTCACCTCATTACAGGCTGGGAGGCTCTACAGGTCAGGGCTTCTGGAGCCTTCCCACCCTTCCAGAAACTCTGAACTTTCTAAGAAAGGGGCGGAGGAGGGGAGGTGGCCCAGATCTGCATGTTTGAGGGACCTTGGCCAATCCTCAGGGAGGAGGCCAGGCATAGTGACCAAGGACAACCTTTAAATGTGGCAGAGCCTGAGCAGCAGGGGAGATGGTTGGAAGATAGACTGAGAGAAGGCTGGAGTGTGGAGCCTGGGAGGGGGCCCCAGGGAGAGGAGCCTACCTGCAGGCTGGTTGCTGGAAAGAAGGATCTCCACTGTCCCACTCCTAGGGAGGATTAACTGTCAGCTGGGAAGAGGTCTTTCAAGCAAAAGGCCTAAAAGCAGCCAAGCTAACAGGACAGGACAATGTGAGTATTTCAGCACCCCCTGGGCCACATAAAGGGAGAGGTTGGTCAGGTGCAAGACCCAACTAGCTATCATCTACGTAACTACTTAACTGACAGATCTTTGAAACCATTGCCCATGGATACCCTCAGTGCAGCTGGGCAAAGAGAAGAATTCATCTGGGGTCTGAGGAGGTACACCAAGGGGACTTCAGTGCTCCTTAACAGTCAGTTGCTATATTTGATCCATTTTTTTTTTGTTGTACAGTATTGTTGTTAAGAAGATTGTTTTCAAGTTTGCAGTTCCTTGGGCAACCCATATACTCCTAGACCCCATTCAAGTTGTTAACCTTAAATAAAAAAAAACAAAAACTAGCTCAAGGACTTTTTACTAACTTCAAGTGTGCAAATGTGGAAAATGTGTGTTGCCTGGCCATACAGAACTTAGGGGGACCCAAAACAAATCCAACAGAGCTCAAGAGGGCAGTGCTACACAAAGGAAAATCATCTGAAAGATTTGTATCATAGTACAGCATGTGATGTACTCTTGACATCCTGATACCAGTGCTGCAGCATTCCTCAGCAACATTAATGGCTGTGTTTTCTGAATAGATAATTGTACATTTCCAGGTTTTGTTTGTGAGCTGTATTCTATGTACTGGTGTATTTTTAAGTGAGTGTAATGATTTTAGTGTGCCACATGTTAATAAAAAATAGTACACTATGATGGCCTTTTCTCCCTTTTTGATCCACTTAACTGCCTGAGTGTTCATGACCATATACTTACCTATAATTAAGACGTGGCGCTTCTGGAAACAGAGAGAGAAGTCTGGTAGAGCCCAGTGAAATCCAGAAAGGATACCGTTCCTAAAAGCTAATTTTGAATAATGTCCAATGCAGGGGATCAGAGCTTTCTGGTGAGTGTGGACACAGAGCACTTTAGAGCACAAGATCACTTTATGAATGAAGATATGCACTGAACACTGATCAACAATGAAAGTGGAGTGTACAATGTGGACTATGCATGTACTAAATGAGTGAATAAAACAACACATAAAGTGTTATAGTGGTGCTAAATTATTAGTGATAGGGTGATATATTGCTTACAACACAATAGAATGTGAATAAATAAAAAAATTATATCAGTAAATTACTGTGAATACAAAAATTATATATAATAATCCAAAGTCCACAGAAATTGTTCCTCCTTCTTTCGAATCCACCACGTGCTGTCCAGGGAGCTTCTTGGCAGCAAGGCTTGAGTAGAGTTCCGATTACTGAAAAACAGAAAGAGGAATATCATGCTTGTATGATACATATGCGTTGGAATATATGGAATCCTTAATAGTTTAAATCATTATACCTCCACGATGGTTGTACCCCATTAGTTATAATCTGCTTATATTTGGAAAATTATTCTTTTAAGCCTGTTTTGCCAACCATGAAAGTGGGAGGTAACAACTATTGGTGAGTGCACATCCGTGTGTGGACACTTTGAGGCACCTGGTTATTATTAGACAGCACGTGATGGATTCCAAAGGAGGAACAATTTCTGTGGACTTTGGATTATTATATATAATTTTTGTATTCACAGTAATTCACTGAAATCATTATTTTTATTTATTCACATTCTATTGTGTTGTACTCAGTATATCACCCTATCACTATTAATTTAGAGTTACTATAACACTTTGTGTTGTTTTATTCACTCATTTAGTATGGTTTGTTTAAAGTGGCAGCAGCTTTTTGACTAATCTATATATATATATATATATATTTGTTGAATATATTTAATACACTAAGCGCAATTTAATAGGTGTTGATAATAATCACATACACATATATTTAATACACGTGTCTAATACATATGCACATACTAAGCTCTTCTCATGGACTCATTTTGTTTTGTGTTGTTTTATGTACGGTATAGCGCTGTGTGGATGAGTTTGGTCATCCTATACGGGGTGGAGTTATAACACTAGCCCTGGTTTCAGCTATATCTGAAATGCTGGAGTCCTCGGGGGAATGGCAATGCTGTATTATGATAGAAAGCTCACAAGTAAATGTGGCTCAAAGGTACACATATTCGGAGCTCAGTTTAAATTTATCTTTCCCCATTTTTTTAGAAATCGTCTGATTTTCACCAGACCTGTAGGGAAATGAGCACTTAATTTCGCTCATCCCTAATATGACTGTCCTTTGAGAACATGCTCCACTACCAAAACTACACCCAGACAGTTATATTCAAGTGGTCCAGGGCTGTCATTCTAATTCTTGTTTCAGTACATAGTGGGCTACTGATCAGGAACAAGCACGCAATGGTTAAAGTGTCTTAATATGTATAACGCTGTTCCAGGCAGGTGATGCTGAAATTACTCTGTGAATTGTTCACACTTACTAAGAATACACAGAATACATCTCTTCAGTGCTATAAAACTGCAAAATTGTACAGCTTCTTCATATTAAAACAAAAGGATACTGTAGGGCAGTTGTCTGACACAGTAGGTTATAATATTAACTTTTTTCCTGAAAAAACTAGCTTCATGGTTGTAATCTTGATCCTCTGTAATTAATACTTTCTGAGTCCCTGACCTCCTAAAATATGTGAAATTGGGTTAAGGTCAGAATTATTCTATATACTTGTTTCCATTGAGTAAATTAGAAATAATAGTGTTGCAGGATTAATATGACAACTGAGCAATTAGAATTTTTAGAAAGCGAGAAGCAAGTATAGCCTACTTACAGTATTTCTCTAATGACGAATTATCCTTGAACATCTGCACAGTAGGCTTTATGTGATACATGCAGTTTGTGTGTTCCTACAGCCTGCAGTTGCTTGCAGTATGCAAGTACAATACCGTGCCTGATAAGTTGTACTACAATGAGTGTGCCTGCTTTTACCGTAGAGGTTAATAGAGGTTGTATGTACTCAGTAATGTGTATCCACACATCAGGGTGCTTTGGGAAATCAGATGTAATTGTAATGACACGTACTTTTGTCCTTGTAGAAGCTCCTCTAAAATGTGTATATCTCTTAGACTCCATGTAATGTTATGGCTTTACTTTAAAAAAAAAGAAGAAAAAGTAACCATTGGTATTAAATGTTTTTTTGTGTATCTCATACATATTCTTAAGAGACAACCCAAAATGATCTTGTAAGATATAAATTCAGGACAAATACATCTTTTAAAAGGCCACAAAGCTGAGCATTTGCATATATTTAAAAAATGTAATTGCATATAAACAAATTAAATACAGTGCAATTATCATAGCTCAGCAAGCTCTAAAACTACTATTGCTTTTCTTTTTTACTGCATCCATAAATCAGATGCTCATGGGGGCTATAAAAGATAAACATCATCTATATACTTCTTTCTTCAAATAATTTTGTATCACCGTTGCTGAGATATTGGGGCAAAGATATAATTTTGACACCTACAAGGAGAGTGTGCAGTTTAACCTCTTGGCGCCGGCTGAATGCAAATGTGCGGCCTCCCAGCATCTGGGCCTTGACGCCGAGCAGCCGCACATTTGCATTCTATTAAAAATTAAACATATGTGCTGAGAGCACGCACCCTGCACGCTCCCAGCACACACATTCGGTACTCACGGAAAGGTCCAGATCTCCTCTTTCGATTGGGACCTTTCTTGATCATGTGACCACCGCAACAGCGAATCACGGCCCTAAAACCCTGCCTCGTCTCCTGGCTTTTGGAACCCTTAAAGGGTCGGGAAGCACCGGCGCCAAGGGGTTAAAGTGTTAAGTTAGTGGTAATTTAAATGTTATGGTTAAAGGTAACTCCACTTTCATGGGGGAAAAAAAAAGCATATAAAAAAACCCTAATATAGCACATACAATTGTGACACAAGTCATATTGTAATTGAATGGTATTAAAAATGACCTTTCCTTTTCAATCTGTAGCGCTGTATGTTTCTGTAGAATGCAATGCAATATGGCTACCTGGAGGTTTTCTGTACACAGAATGTGTACAGAACGCCCCCAGCAATATCATTTCCTGCTTGTGTGATTGGCTGACTGATTTTCCCAGAAGTCTGCATAGATACAAGTCGGTTTTCAGGCATTTCCTGCAACACAAATGTCATTTTTTGCGAGGTATTCTCAATTGGAAATGATGTCTAAAAGGATGCAGATCCTGCACTTTTCCTCAGCACCTGATTAATAATTATAAAACCACTTCTGTTAGATTCACTTTGCACATGGACACAGGAAAAAAAATTAATTTCTTCAGAATAGCAAAAGGTAAGACTGCAGCAAAGTTTGTTAAAATTCTTGCAATGTACATCACCCAGAGGCGATTGTTTTTTTCTCATCACAAGTGGAGTTACTTAAAGTGGAGTTTCACCCAAAAGGGGAAGTTCCGCTTTAATGCTATGTCCCCTAATTTGACAGGTACCCGCTCCCACTTCCACTGCGATAGCCTAGGCCAGCGGTTCTCAACCTGGGGGTCGCGACCCCTTTGGGGGTCGAACGACGCTTCCACAGGGGTCGCCTAAGACCATCGGAAAACACATATTTCCGATGGTCTTAGGAACCGAGACGCCGCCGCCGCCGCCACCGCCACCGCCGTCTCCAGGTGTGGGCGGGATGACATGCCGCCCCTGTCATCTGGACACACCTCGAGATCAATCCTCGCCTGTGATTGGCCGCCGGCACTGTAGCTCAGGAGAGGCACACAGGCGGCCAATCACCGGCAAGGAGGTGGAGCTTGGAGAGGAGGAGCCGAGCGGCACCGTGAAGATCGAGCAAGTGAAGAGGAGGAGAGCGGCCGGAGAAGGAAGACATCTGACAGGTAAGTGTCGGTACCATGGGAGAGGGAGGGAGCGAGCGAGCCCAGGCTGGAGCAGGGGTCTGCAAGGTAAGTATCATTGGTGTCAGTGGGAATAGTGCCCCATCATTGGTGTCACTAATACCAATGATGGGGCACTATTCCTCCCACTGACACCAACGATGGGACACTATTCCTCCCACTGACACCAACGATGGGGCACTATTCCTCCCCCAAATGACACCAACGATGGGGCACTATTCCTCCCCCACTGACACCAAGGATGGGGCACGATTCCTCCCCCCACTGACACCAACGATGGGGCACAATTCCTCCCCCCACTGACACCAAGGATGGGGCACTATTCCTCCCCCCACTGACACCAAGGATGGGGCACTATTCCTCCCCCCACTGACACCAAGGATGGGGCACTATTCCTCCCCCCACTGACAGCAATGATGGGGCACTATTCCTCCCACTGACAGCAATGATGGGGCACTATTCCTCCCACTGACACCAATGATGGGGCACTATTCCTCCCACTGATACCAATGATGAGGCACTATTCCTCCCACTGACACCGATGATGGGGCACTATTCCTCCCACTGACACCGATGATGGGGCACTATTCCTCCCACTGACACCGATGAAGGGGCACTATTCCTCCCACTGATACCGATGATGGGGCACTATTCCTCCCACTGATACCGATGACGGGGCACTATTCCTCACACTGATACCGATGACGAGGCACTATTCCTCCCACTGACACCGATGACGAGGCACTATTCCTCCCACTGACACCAATGACGGGGCACTATTCCTCCCACTGATACCAATGACGGGGCACTATTCCTCCCACTGACACCGATGATGGGGCACTATTCCTCCCACTGACACCGATGATGGGGCACTATTCCTCCCACTGACACCGATGACGAGGCACTATTCCTCCCACTGACACCAATGACGGGGCACTATTCCTCCCACTGATACCAATGACGGGGCACTATTCCTCCCACTGATACCAATGACGGGGCACTATTCCTCCTCCCACTGATACCAATGACGGGGCACTATTCCTCCCACTGACACCAATGACGGGGCACTATTCCTCCCACTGATACCAATGACGGGGCACTATTCCTCCCACTGATACCAATGATGGGGCACTATTCCTCCCACTGATACCAATGATGAGGCACTATTCCTCCCACTGACACCTATGATGGGGCACTATTCCCCCCACTGACACCAATGATGGGGCACTATTCCTCCCCCCACTGACACCAATGATGGGGCACTATTCCTGCTCCCACTGACACCTATGATGGGGCACTATTCCTCCTCCCACTGACACCTATGATGGGGCACTATTCCTCCCACTGATACCGATGATGGGACACTATTCCTCCCACTGATACCGATGATGAGGCACTATTCCTCCCACTGACACCGATGATGGGGCACTATTCCTCCCACTGACACCGATGATGGGGCACTATTCCTCCCACTGACACCGATGATGGAGCACTATTCCTCCCACTGACACCGATGACGGGGCACTATTCCTCCCACTGACACCAATGACGGGGCACGATTCCTCCCACTGACACCAATGAAGGGGGCACTATTCCTCCCACTGACACCAATGATGGGGCACTATTCCTCCCACTGACACCAATGACGGGGCACTATTCCTCCCACTGACACCAATGACGGGGCACTATTCCTCCCAATGACACCAATGACGTGGCACTATTCCTCCTACTGCAAAATTACAGTTATGAAGTAGCAACGAAAATAATTTTATGGTTGGGGGTCACCACAACATGAGGAACTGTATTAAGGGGTCGCGGCGCTAGAAAGGTTGAGAACCACTGGCCTAGGCAATCGGAAGCAGAAGTTGTCCTCCCTCGCCTCCCTCCCCGTAGTCTTCTGGGACACGTGACAGGTCCCAGAAGACTACAGGGCCATTCACAAAGCTGTCACAGCCGGGTGCCCACACTAAAAATGCTGGCGCCAGAGAGAGAAGACGGCCAGTGAAACCAGCGGTGGTGAGGACACCGCTGGACCAAGGGACAGGTAAGTGGCTGTATTTTAAAAGCCAGCAGGTACAGTTTTTGTAGTTGCTGACTTTTATGTTATTTTTTTTAGCTGGAACTCTGCTTTACGGGTTAACACCCCAGTCACATCAAAGCCGATTTTGAAATCGTGCGACTTACAGTGAAGTCGCACAATTTCAAAACTGGGTGACCTGCCGATTTCATTGTAATTTGTAAGACGTCTGACACAGATGTCTATGCAAATCGCAACAACAGTAGTACATGTACTACTTTAGAAATCGGTGTTGCTCCGACCAAGTCGGAACCACACCAATATGACCACACTAAAAGCAGACAATAGGGTGTGACTTGGCATACGATTTGCAAGTCGCTTGGCATGCAAATCGCATGCGAAGTCGCACCCGATGTGACCGGGGGCTAAATGTAGGTGTTAGTAGTTGGGCTAAAGCTCAGCTACTGCCAAAACTCTTATTTTATTTAGAACAGGAAATGGTTGGAATTGGTTAGATGTTATTGGTGTGTCCACACTGGGGAAATATCAATTTACTTCCTATACCACAGAGACAGGAAGTGATGGGAAATATGTATCAACTCTTTTCCTACTATTGCCACCTATGCAGCTGCATCTTCAGTGTAAGGTGAGAGGAGAGTTATCAGCTTTGTCACCACTGATAAGCCCCTCTCTCCCTGCCTATTAATGCAGGACAGGCATCCAATAGAGTGCCATGTGTCTGGTCTAAGAGGACACCCTCTTAAATCTTATCTCTTAGCTCTGACAGAGTGGAGACTCATTTGAGATCACAGTGGCAAACAAAGAGAATTCCTTCATTCATGGAGAAGGTAAGTAGCAAAAAGAGAAGAAAAAGCATAATGACATTTATTGGAGGAGAAGAAACTGGCAGTGAAAAAAAAAGGTTGACCAAAGAATGACATTCTGGGGCATATTTAGAAAACAGTTACTGTGATGCTCACAACATTCACTGCAGGTGAATCTTCTCAGTGAATTTGTTTTACTAGGCAGTGAATGATTCACCACCATACAACTCAAACAGTATAGTCTAACTCAACCTTTTTCAAACAGGGTGCCCAGGCACCCTGGGGTGCCTTGAGGCTTCTTCAGGAGTGACTTAGCAAAATACCTAAAAATTGCCAAAATATTTGTATACAAGCCAAAGGTGGATCAAGCCTGCCTTTAAGTTTCACAAGCCACAGGTTTTCATTGTGCACCATTATGACCGTCTAACCGCTGGCATTCAAACAACCAATGATATCATCATCCTTGTTTGACCCTCCCCTGCCTCTCTCTCTTACAGCACTGGGGTCACATTAGCTGAGTAATGTAGAAAAAAATTAAGGAGAAAAGTAACACTGGCATACTAGTCAGTACCAGTGTGCAAAAGTGTATGTGATTTGGAAGAATAAATCACCTCTAACGTTGAGTGTCCTACATGTGTGTATATTGCTGCATTATGTAAAACTATTAGAATCGTTTTTACACTTTAGAATGGGGTGCATCGAGACTGTTTAAATTTTAGAGTGTGCCTTGAGATTGTTCATAATTTAAAAGGGTACCTTGACTGAAAAAAGGTTGAGAAACACTGGTCTACCTTACTATTTGGTGTCTTTATAACTTTTTTTAAGCTGTGCCCTTAGGGAGATATCACCCTCTCCTTCTGTCCATGACGTCACTTAGCATGCTGTCTATCTGTACAAAAAACATTTTGTCTTTATGTCATTCTATTTCCTCAGCACAACTGTGAAATCCCACAAGAGTTCTGAGAACTACCATTACTTGATGTAATTTAATTGTGCATGTGCTAGATTTCCACGCTGACGTTTAAGATAGGGCTGAAGTGCGGGAAGATAAGGATTCATGAGATTGGAATCCTAGCTGGAACTAGCCTAAATAATAAGAAGCTTAGTAAGAGGAAATATTATAGCTTATTTCTTTGTGTTTCTAACTACAATATAATTTGGTATTATGCTTGTTTTACATTTACTACCACTTTAACTGCTTCCCTGCTGCCCTATAGCAGAACTACTGCTACAGGGTGGCAGCGCTGTGCAAAATCACGTATATATACATTATTTTGCATTTCCAGGTAGGTGGTGCGCAAGCGCGCGACGCCCTACCCACGCTGCCATTGGTGGCTACAGCTGTCGATCATCACATCCCAGCCGGAGATTCCCTGCCGGCAACTAGCGATCGCCGAGGAACACTGACAGGGGAGAGGTCTGTATGTAAACAACACAGATCTCTCCCTTGTCAGCAAAAATAAGCTGCTTGTATTACACTGCATAGCAGAGCAATACAAAGCAGCATGTTTCCCTAGTAAAACACACAGCACATCATGTAAAACAGCACACAGTTAACCCTTTCATTGCCCCAGATGTTAAGCCCTTCTTGCCCAGTGTCATTAGTACAGTGTCAGTGCTTTTTATTGGCACTGATCACTGTATTAGTGCCATTGGAATGTCAGTGGCAGTTAGTCAGTTTACCCCCAATGTCAGAATGCCCGCTGCAGTCCCTCTATAAGTCGCAGATCACCACCATTACTAGTTTCAAAAAAATAAATTCCAGTATATATACTACCATTTGTAGATTCTATAACTTTTTTTTTTTAGCAAAAGACATGTAGCAGAATACAATTTGCCCTAAATTAATGCCGACATTAGATTTTTAAATTTTTTTTGCTAGATATGTTTTATAGCAAAATGTAAAAAAAAATAGTTTATTTTTTCAAAATTTCATTTGGATGCAGCGTTGCATGACCGCGCAATTGTCAGTTGAAGTAACGCAGTGCAGTATTGCACAAAATGGCCTGGTCAGGAAACGGGTTAAATCCTGTGGAGGGCAAGTGGTTAAATAAAGATTTCCTGCACTAAAAACAACCGAGCCAGTTTCAGCGTACTGTTATATCTACAATGAGTTGTAATTCATTGTTCCATTAGCTATTAATTTTTTGTAGTCATACATTTTTTAAAAAATGCAAAAATATATACTTATATGAAAACCATGACCATTTAGTTGCTGCATTTTTGGCTATATATCATTAATAGAACATTAAAGTGTTACTAAAGGTGAATTAAAATAACAAACATGTTATACTCACCTGCTTTGTGCAGTGGTATTGCATAGAGTGGCCCCGATCCCCCACTTCTCGGGTGAATCGCTGGCGATCCTGGCTCCTCCTCTTCTTTGTTTGTCCCCATATTAAGCCATTTGCTAAAGGGACAAACGCTGAGTGCTCACTCCCAACCTGTGTGTCTATGGAGCCGCACCCTAGAGGCACAGACAGCTGGTCTTTTCCCTGCCCCCCACTACCTCTTCACCGCACTTGATTTACAGCAGCAAGAGCCAATGGCACCTGCTGTAGTTCGAGTCCCTGTGTGAAAAGGAAACGAGGGGAGAAAAGATGCAGCCATGCACTGCACTGATCTCTTCTCCCCTTTCTTCCCCTACACACAGGGAAGGGGGAGCACAGGGAACTCAAAAATGTTTTTTACCTTAATGTAAGTAATGCATTAAGGTAAAAAAGGTTTTTAGGTTTAGTATCACTTTAAGTTCTTCATTGATGTATCCATGTATTATATGTGCCCGCATAGAGCATAACCCTGGCAATCACAGCATGCAGACTAATTATTTTTTTTTTAGGTCAGACTATTAATGAAGCATTATACTTTTTTCAATAGTCCAGACAACTTAAAGACATTTGAAAGATGAAAGCAGCTTGGTTTAGTGCATTTGTATGTGACATATAACTTACAAACATTTCCAGGATGCCACAGTAGGTATTCAACCAAAATGATGAGTTCTAAAGGTCAGCATCGTTGTCTATCAATATTTCTATTTGCTTTGTACATAAGAGTTAAGGTTAGGAGGGATAGAACATGCCATTCTGCAGCTTGAAAGAACGGTGAAGACGTGACAAGAATCTCGAAGATTTAGCAACAATTTCTACTGACCATTTGCATCTCACAGCTAAACTCTTGTACATATAATGTGCATTTTTATGAACGATTGTTGTCACTCTTTATTATCAAGAAACCTTGCAATTGATTTACCATTATTGGGGTCTATCCAGGCCATCAAGTCTTTAGTGGCATGTTCAGAAAAGTCTATTGTCATTTTTCTGTGGCTGGGTCCAGTTTTTTGAAGTTGGACTTGTGTATATTTGTATTTATCTATAGCCTGAATGCTTATCTTTTTATATGATGGCCCAGGTATTGGAGTGTTATATTTTACTAAAATTGTCAGTTTTCCATTGCTCTGGGTTTCTGAAATATATATATATATATATATATATATATATATATATATATATATATACTGTATATATACTGTGGCAGTGCGGTCAAAATCAAGCTGAAAACCCTGGATTCTCAACCAGGCAGGTTGAGGGGCTCCAGAAAGTTGATGTATTGCAGAGGAAACTGGCTTTTTGGTTTCCTCATTTATTCATTAAGTCTGTTTTGGGATCTGGAGCCTGGAGATTTCAAAGAGATCTGGGAGGGATAAAATCGCCAATCCGGGGTCCATGTTTTGAGAACCCCCAGCACAATAATTGCACAGGTGTGTGCAGGCCTTTTTATAGAGGCCTAACCATAGTTCTGGGCTCCACCCCGGCAAATGGAGTCAGGAGGGCTCCATCCCGGCAGATAGGAGTCAGGAGGGCTCCACCCTGGCAGACGGGGGGTCTCTGCCTTGGAGTCAGGTGGAAGCCAGACTAGCTGTGTGCTAGTGGCCATAATTTGGGAAGAGTCTGCAGGAGACAGACAGTGAACTGTGTATAAGCCAGGAGGCTGAATCTTTGTTGGTATTTCTTGATGGTGGATACCCCTGCGTGGGAAGCATTTTTGTTGAACTTTTTGTTTTAAATAAAAGTGGGTGAAAAAGCCCTTAAAGAAGCGAGTTGCTGTGTTTTAACAAGAAGAGCTCTACCATTTGAAGCGAGTTCCCACATATGGTGGAGGATGCAGTGGGCAGAACTAGAGATCCCAGCAAGGAAGTAAGTTCATGTGTTGAACTGTGTTTGGTGCATGACTCTGCACTATCTGTGTGTGCAGGTGAGGAGATCCTGCAAGAGAAAAGGAACTTGCCTTAAAGAGACAGTGCTCCATTGTGTACCAGGACTGTGCAAAAGTGTTGTGGAGTGACTGCAAAGATGGGGCGGTCAAAACTCAAAAAAGAAGCAAGATTTTCTGAAATGAGAGACAGAGCCCTGTGGCTGGAGGGGTTGTTACCACCAGAACAAGCCCCATACATGGCTGCACAGAGTTTGCCACAGTGGGAAGTGCATGCTGTTGTCCCTGGCAATGCTGGTAAAAGGAAACCAGTTTTCTGTGTGCAGAGTACTAAGCCTGAAAGAGGATGCAGTGTTAGAAGTTCGGCCAAGATACTGCCGCAAGAGCGCTGTTTGCGGTGCAGTGAATGGGGGCACACTGTCTCCAAATGCCCTTTATCCCAGCTTCCAGTACAAGGTGACACAACCAGACAAAGGTCTGGGTATGCAAATGGGAAGCCTGCTTGGAGTTCCAGGAAGGAGCAGCAGGCTGCCTCAAAGTTTCAGAAGAATGTGGTTGCCCATAGCAACACGTGTGACTTCAGGCCTGCGGACCCTGTGAGAGAAGTGCCGTCTGCAGAGGATTGTGGCAACGCAGAGATGAGAGTTCAGCGCATCTGGAGGAACCCACAAAGTTCAGCTGGGAGAGTGCCATCTCCCATAGCAACAGGAGAAAGCCTGCCAACCAGGAGAAGGGGCTAAGAGGGAGATGTGGTTCCGTATCCCAAGAAGGTTATCTGTGGAACCATACCCTGCCTGGAATGTGGTCAGTTTGGGCATGGTATCTTTACCTGCCCCAGATTATGGAATACCACTGATGAGGGTGATACTGGGCAAAAGTCTTCATCTGCAAGCCCAGGTTCATGTTTAAAAATGTTGGTAGCCACCTCTAGCAACAGTGAAAAAGTACCTGTTGTGCCTGCAGGGGGTGCAAGGAGTCAGAAGTGCCTGCCACAATATCATCCTATAGCCGCATGGATGAACTGGCTGGCCAAAGCCAAGCAGAGATGACAGAAAGGATCCAGATCCCACGCACTCAAGTGAAGGTGAAGCCTGTTACAGTGGTGGGTAAGACTGGTACTTTTGAGATAAATGTGAGAGATACTAATGCACTGATTGAGACTGACTTTGAGACTCTCTGCCATAAATTTGGGATACTCCCAGTTGGGAAACCCACTGCTGGTGATTGTGAGAAAGACTTGCCTCTGTATAATGCTTTTAGTGGGGAGGCAACGGTTAAAAATGTCAATGTGAAGAGTACTGATATTGGGGTTGCACCAATGTCCTCTAAAGAGAATGCTGAATTAAATGTAGTAGGGGTGACCACTAAGCAGGATGTGTTATCTCCCCTAGCAACGGTGTTTAAGGTAACCCAGGATAACTATGGTATTGCTCTGGTGGACCAGAGTGTATCTGAATTGAGTGATGAGAATTTGTTATTTCAGTGTGGCAATGGTGAATCTAAAAGGTATGAACATATTCATAATGATGATGGGTTAATGCAATCCACTAATGCAAAAGTTTTTGTAGTGAATGACACGCCACTAGGTCACGGTGGTGAGAGTAGGAAATTGCAACCTGCTGTGCCTAGAAAAGGAGTCTCCCAGTGTGATATGGATAATGAAGATATAGGTAATGGGTCTGATACAGAGCCACTCTGTCCCTCTGTGTCTCCTTCAGCGGTTTGAGTGGTACTGCGTAGTACCTCTGATGGGATCACAGGGACGATGGACTGGGACAGATGGGCAACAAGCTTGTTGGCATTAATAAAAGATACCTCTGTTGCCAACAATGAAGTGGACACAACTTCTGCGGTGCTGAATAGAGGGACTGTGGAGCAGCTATTAGTCCAGGGCGCTCCTGTCACTGCCAAAATTAACCCACCGCTGGTAAGAGGCACCATTGAGGATAAACGCTCAGCAGAAGTTTTGCCCACACCCCATAAAAGAGTTAATGGTGTGGTATACCAAATTGATATCCATAGAGAAGATGTGGAAGAGCTCATTGACACTGAGCCTCAGAGTATTTGGGTGAATCCCACACCTGGTTACGCTCTGGGAGAGCCCCAGGTTATTGTATTGGGTACCTCCATAAGAGAGGAAGCCTCTTTAAGAAGCATCACCTCTGAGGCATCAGTAAATGAGTGTCTCCATGTCTCCAGGAAGGTCTTATGTGTGGAATCAGGCTGTCTTTTTATAACGGACCTGCTGAAGGAAATGTTAGCCTTCTGGAGTGTACAGCCGGTGTATACCTTGCTGTCTCTTCCATGTTCGGGAGAGCTGGTACAGTGGAGTCCCGCTAATCGGAGCTTGGTATTACAGGCTATACAAAACAAAGATGGTCAATATAGGAATTCTGTGATACCATCCTTGTTGGTAATGGTGAAAATTGTCTTTCAGTGCATGGCTGGGTTGCTTCATAGCAGTAATCGGTATGAGAGGCACACCAGAGTACTGTTGGACAGGACAGAGGTTTGGGCAGAAGTGCCAGAAGACACATGTATATGTGATGTGCTTGGGGTCGTCAACCCTAATGTAGCATTATGTAAGGATAGTTTGGCATCAGGACAGTTGCTGGCAGAGTCTTTTGTGACAGTGAAGTTGGTGGATAGTGACGTTTCCATGGGAGACACCCACTCCGTTGTGTGTAATTCCTCTACAGAAACTGCCCTGCCAACTACTAGTGAACTGAGTTCTGACAAGAGTCTTTTGGCTAATGATAAAAAGGGAAATGTGTTGATGAATTTGGATTGTCTGATTACTATGTATGATAACAAAAAGAATGGTAGACCTGGTGGTCAAGTTGACATGGTAGCTTGTCATCCTGAAAAAGGTAATGTGTGCTTAACAGACACAAGAGAGGTTAAGAGTATAGTAATAGGCCCCCTACATGTTCAGGAAGGTCACTCTGGAAAAGTTTTCCAAAGGTCCAGTAAACTCCCAAGTTATAAGAATGAAAGGTCTAAGGGAAATGGCCCAAAGCTTAACAAGGGGATGTTAAAAGAGTTTGATGCCACAATAAAAGAGCCCATGTCTGTTACTAAAGGGTTTAAAAATATATCCCCTGTAAAATTAAATGAAGCAAAAAGGGATGGTCTAGATGAATTTGAGGGAGCAAGTTGTAATATTACAGGTACCAGGCATTTAAAGCTACAAAAATACAAACGGTACTGAGATTTGTAAACCCCCTAGTGGTAAAAGGACTAGTATAGTCTCAAGGAAATTAGGAAGACAGCGCTTTTGGAAGCGCACTCGTAAAAAGGCATGGGGAAGTAGTAGAGCCCAAGCAAGAGGAGACAAGGGAAGTCATCTCTTGTGGCAGGGAGTAGTGTCTCCCTTTGATGAAAATGAAGTCGGACAGGATTGGACCATTACAGGTGATAGCCCGCACAGAAGGTCTAAAGCAAGGATTTTAGGTTTGTGTGTTCCGCCCCCTACGGGGTCAAAACAAAGGGGGGGGATATGTGGCAGTGCGGTGTCCTGCCACGGTCAAAATCAAGCTGAAAACCCTGGATTCTCAACCAGGCAGGTTGAGGGGCTCCAGAAAGTTGATGTATTGCAGAGGAAACTGGCTTTTTGGTTTCCTCATTTATTCATTAGGTCTGGTTTGGGATCTGGAGCCTGGAGATTTCAAAGAGATCTGGGAGGGATGAAATCTCCAATCCGGGGTCCATGTTTTGAGAACCCCCAGCACAATGATTGCACAGGTGTGTGCAGGCCTTTTTATAGAGGCCTAACCATAGTTCTGGGCTCCACCCCGGCAAACGGAGTCAGGAGGGCTCCACCCCGGCAGATAGGAGTCAGGAGGGCTCCACCCTGGCAGACGGGAGGTCTCTGCCTTGGAGTCAGGTGGAAGCCAGACTAGCTGTGTGCTAGTGGCCATAATTTGGGAAGAGTCTGCAGGAGACAGACAGTGAACTGTGTATAAGCCAGGAGGCTGAATCTTTGTTGGTATTTCTTGATGGTGGATACCCCTGCGTGGGAAGCATTTTTGTTGAACTTTTTCTTTTAAATAAAAGTGGGTGAAAAAGCCCTTAAAGAAGCGAGTTGCTGTGTTTTAACAAGAAGAGCTCTACCATTTGAAGCGAGTTCCCACAATACACAACTAGTAGAACAAATACACATTTGTACATGTTATTATTATTAGACAACACAGCAACAGTACAAATCCAGAACAGGAGGGTTAGTAGGGCCCTGCTCCTGGGAGCTTACATTCCAATAGGGAGGGGCTTGTGGAACAAAAGGTAATAACTGTGGGGGATGAACTGATGGGAGAAGTGAATGATTCGGAAAGGCAGGATAGTCTTCTCTGAAGAGATCAGTTTTCAGGGATCGGCTAAAAATGGAGTAGGAGATAACTGGACAGACTGGGGTAGGGAGTTCCAGAGAATAGGAAAGGCTCTGGAAAAGTCCTGTAGACAAGCATGAGAGGAGGAGACCAGGGAGTTAGAGAGCAGGAGGTCTTTGGGAGGAGTGAAGAGGGCGGTTTGGTTAATATTTGGAGACAAGATTGGCAATGTAGCTCAGGGCAGAGTTGTAAATGGCTTTGCATGTTATTGTTAATGTTTTGAATCGTATTAATTTGGCAATGGGAAACCAGTGGAGGGATTGGATGTACTAATCTGGCAGCAGCATTCATGATACAAAGGTGAAGTCTACAAGATTTGAACAACCATTAGATTTGGGGCTGAAAGGACAGGTCAGAGTCCAAAATTACATCAAGTACTCTGGCATGAGGGGAGTGATTGATAGTTGTATTGTTGATCTTGATGGAGAAGTCAGGAGATTGAGGTTGAGGAAGTGGTGTGACATCCAGGCTGATATGATAATAAGTTAGTAATGTGAGAGGAGACTGAAGGAGTGAGATGAGGAGTAGAGAGATTGATTTGGGTGTCATCAGCATAGAGATGGTATTGGAGACAATCGGAGTTTATCAAGTGACCCTAGAGAATATGTACATGGAAAAGAGGAGGGGTCCGAGGACAGAACCTTGGGGGACCCCTACAGAAAGAGGAAATGAAGAGGAGGAGACAGAGTTATAGGTAATACTGAAGGAGCCAAAACAAACTATAAATAATTAACGCACTGCCAAATATTATAAACAAATAAATAATTGATTAATTAAACCCCATCTGCTTCAAATACAATATGTGGTTGTTCATCACAAATAAATAATATAAAATAGTAAAATATGTTGCACTGCTGGTAATACCAATCAAACATGTGCAGTGAAACAATAACATCACCATATATATGTAGCACCCTCCAAGTTACACTAGCTGGAGATGGATCCTTAATGGTTAGATAGGAGCTGAATAGCAGCTCGGGTGCAATAGCCAGAGGGGTCAAATTTGGGTCTGAACTGAGAGACTCTGCAGGCCAGCCCCTCTGGAATTTTTCCCTGCTCTGATGCTTTCGTAAAAAGGCCTTGGAGGCAGTGGGTGGATCTGAGGAGTGGTTCGCTGCACCTTTGAGGGACCTCAGCCAATGCCCAGCAGGAGGCTTGGAAAGTGACTGGACTCCCTTAAGAGGTGTTAGTTAGAGGAGGAGTTGGAGTGCTGTGGTGGTAGAGGAGTGTGAGTCAGGAATATGGGAGGCTGGAGGAAGACGGCTGCCAGAAGGCCTGCTAGGATGGGGCCTGCCTATGAACCTGGAGCTGGAAAGGAGGAAACCTCAGGACTCACTGGTCCTCCGAGAGAGGACCACCTGTGTGGCAAGGACGGAGCATCCCAGCTGATAGGCCTGGTAGCAGCAGCCATTTCACAAGCTGTAAAGGAGAGGATCTGAGTGAGTACACCTACATCCCCTGGGCAAATAGGGGAAGGAGCATTCTGGTGAGAAACCAGATTAGCCCTCTGCTATTGACTGTGCACCTTATTCAAGGGAACAGGAGCCAGATCCCCTACTCAGGAATAAAAACCTTCAGGTTGCTGGCTGAAGAGTTCATCTAGAGTCTAGGGTATTACAACTGGAGCTGCTGACTAGTACTTCAACAGAGACTGTGTGTCAGAGAGAAGAAGCTGTGAATAGTTCAGGACGTTGTTTGCAGAATTCAGTTCCCTTGGGCATCCTATGCACATCTATACCCTATCCAAGTTTAATCTTCTCATTAAATTAACAAAACCAACACTCAAGGCCTGATTTCTGTCTGTGGATGAAAGCTGTGTGAAAAATGCTAACTGACTGGCTCTGCAGGACTATAGGGGGACCCAAATTCATAAAAATAGATAGCAGCAGGACTGCTTTGCATCACTGAAAACAGGGACAGCCTCAGTAAACTACTGGCCAATTTCTATCCACTGGTCAAAGTGGGTCTATTACCAGTCAATGCAAAAAGCCTGTCCCTGCTAAAGCTACCAAAAAATCCCTTTTCTTCAAATTGAAATTAATCAGATTAGGGTGCTGTTGTATGTAAATCAAGCTAATTCAAAGCCACATGAAAATACCCTCTATATTATCTTTCTTTCTTTCTTTCTTTCTTTCTTTCTTTCTTTCTTTCTTTCTTTCTTTCTTTCTTTCTTTCTTTCTTTCTTTCTTTCTTTCCCGCTTTCCTATCATGGCAGCTTCCCAATTTCTTCTTTGACAGTAGCCTATAAGCCCAAAAATTGTATCCTAGGTGTGCAGTGATTGTATTGATTGGCCATTTTGAGAAAAAAAGGCAGGTATGTCTCAAGTTTTTGGACCCATCCATTATTGTAGTATTTTTCGGGGGAGATGAAAGGAATGCCTAGCTAATGGTGTGAATGTTTAATGCTTTTGAAACACACTGCTGCATGCAAAGGTCATCTCTAGCAATTCTCCCTACACAGATTTGTCAACTTTCCCTAACCATCTCCAACACAGTGGCAATATGAATACTTGAAGCTCACCCTGTTATACTGAGGGTCTGGATTGTTTGTTCTTTTAGATTACTGGCTATCAGGAACAAGGGCTGCATTGAGTTCAAACATGAATTTTCAGTCACAAATATGGAATTTCACTGAACTGTGAAACTGTGAGATCTGCCTTGAAATGAAGGTGGCTCCAAACCTGAACCTCATTCCTATTTACAATCAAATGATAGTGTATTTAACTATATTTACACTATGACTCAAAACCAGAAAGAGTACATGAGATGCTAAACTTTCAGGTTTTATACTGAAGACTGCAGTTGTCTTTACCTGCAAAAGGTTATAGGTTTTGTCCCCCTTTGTACAGCTATCTTAGGTGTACCAGTCAAAATGTTGTAATATAAAGGATTCTACAATCAAGCATGTAGCAATCATGTACACAGAGATGGACGCGGTCATCCATTTTGCTCCAAACCCCTCCACCTTGTATCTCTCTCCCAAATCAGATTCCTCCAATATCCCCCCTCATTCTCTGTTGAGTGACATGTGGTCTGTTTGATGACAGAGATCACAGGCAGCAAACTCATTGGGAGGGCGTCATGGCTATAAACCCCACTAGCTGGTGCCCCTATGTCTGCGAGCCTCTTGCTGGAGAAGGGATTGTAAAACCATAGACCAAACCCTCACGGAGCTTCAAAGACATTCCAGGTAGTCATAAAAACAGACTTACCTTTAAAAACTCACTTTTCCATATAATTTGATATCTCCAAATAGGACATAATTACATAAACATGGAGCACATATTCAGACGGCTCACTTTAATACAAGTCGCCTGGTGTATTACACCCCCTAGCTGGCATAACAATCCAAGCAGGTATGTCATATTTCATATCTAACCGTTCAGCAGATGCGTCTGCATATTACTGTACTAGTGGCCAGGCTGCTAAATGCACCGAGAATAAGTTATGAACCATGACATCAACTGGGAGAGTTTTTGGTTCTAGCTTGGGTCTCCGCCCCAACACCCCTCCCAACATCCTTCCCCAAATGAGGCGATTGGATCTCTGCTCTAAGGAGACACCCTGCTGAGTTCCTAGAAAAAGCTGAGCTAAGCTGAGTTAAGTTAAGTTGAAGATTCTCCCTTTTAACATCGGAACTAACTTTGGGAGATAAGGCATCCTTTTGGCTCTGAAACCTGATCTGCTTAACCCAAGGCTGACGGCAAGTACTTTATCCCTCAACTTCTTTCTGTTATCTCTTTGCTGTGCTATTTGTATATTTTTATATATATATTGGCTACATCTTTTTCTGTAGATATTTTTATTGCACCCTTTTGACCTTTTAGTAATAAATCTTACTTTCTGAAAGTGTTGAACTGTTTCTAAAGCTCTTTAATGCAAACTAAGAACCCCTGCCTCTGAAGAGCGCTACTGTGTGTGTTTTAAACTTCTGTATAACCTGCCTGTGGTGACAGTGGTATACAGACGCTTATGCAAACATCATAGTGTTATTGCTAATATTGCAGAGTTTCCCCTTTCTCTATACAAAAAGGAGGTGGTGGCAGTGTGAAGGGTTAATTGCGTAATTAACCTGACCCAGTAACAATCGCTCTCAGGCTGCAGGTACACAGGTTGTGGTCCATTAGCTGGAAAAGCTGTGTGCAGGGTGCAGCTGGGCATGGCATTGTTACGCACGTGACAGCGCGGTTTTAGATTGGCTAGTCCTTCGATCACGAGTTTGGTGAGAAGGGCTGGGGTCTGACGCCGCGATCGTCACAAAGCATGAAAGAGGTTTATTTTATTCTCTAAAAGAGTGGTTCTCTAGATGAGATTAGGATGCTTTTAATAACAGGACTGTAGAGTTTAGTACTGTAAATTCAAAGAGAACATGTGAAAAGTGAAGTCCACCTATTTAAGTTTGGCAAAGGTCAGTATGATGCCATTCTATCCAGTTTAAACTTTCAGTAAGTGCCACAAGTCCAGGGGCGGACTGACCATTTGGAAACTCGGGCACTGCCCGAGGGCCCGGGGTCAGTAGGGAGCCCCATGAGATGCCCCTGGTACCTTTTTCATAGGCTTTTTTGAGTTTGGGCAAGGACACAGGTGCCCCATGATCCCCTATTGCCCGGGGGCCCCATGAGTTGTCAGTCCACCCCTGCACAAGTCATTGCTAAACAGTCATTCTCATTCCATGGGCATTGCATCTTGGAACACCACCGGTTTGCATTCTCCTGTATGAACACTAACCAAATCTTTCCAACTGTTATCTTTAATAGATTGTATTAATCTTCCAAACAACAGAAAATCACGTATCTACAAGTGGTGTAGTATGGTGTCTACCTTTGGGCTACCTGTGTCACTCTATCATATGCAAGGCCTGTAAGGCTTTTATGCCAGTAAGATGAAGCCTCCAGACTAGATAGTTACATACACACTGCCAACACATAGATTGAATTAGAAATGTGTACACCAAATAATTTTGTTTTCAGCTGCATTCGTTAATTGAAGACTATGTTTCAGATGCATTCGTTAATGAACCCTATTCGTTTTCAGAATTCGTTTCATATTTTTGGTATTTGTTTTGTTTAATTTGGAATAGCCTTGTTGTTAAAGAGTGGTCGGCCACCTCATCCTTAACAAGCATGACTCATCTGCTGTCAGCAGGATTCCCAGCTGTCAGCAGAATGTAAACAAAAGACGCGTCGGTTAGCAAAAAAAAACAAAATAAAACAGTCCTTTGGGTCTGGTATGGATTTTGAGGGGAACCCCATGCCACAATTCAAAAAAAATGGTGTGGGGTCCCCCCCCCCACCATTTGAAGAGGAACCACATGCCAACATTGTTTTTTAAAAATGACTTGGGGGGGCTCCCCATAATCCCTACCAGACCCTTATAAACCAGGCCACATGCCTTCAACATGGGGGGGGGGGTGCCTTGGGGGAGGGGCGCTCCCCGCCAAAGCACCTTGTCCCAATGTTGATGGTGACAAGGGCCTCTTCCCCACAACCCTGGGTGGTGGGTTGTAGTTGTGGGGGTCTGCAGTTGGAGGGCTTATCAGAATCTGGAAGCCCACTTTAACAAGGGGGCCCAGAAACAGTTTTTGAGAAGCCCTTTATTTTTTTTATTTTGGAGTGGGGTTCCCCTTAAAATCCATACCAGACCACAGGATTTTGGGGGAGACCCCATTTTTTCTTTTAATTTTGGTTTGGGGTTCCTCTCAAAATCCATACCAGACCCTGATCTGTTTTTTTTTTTTTTTTTTTTTTTTTTGTAATTTTTGGTTAACCGGCACTTCTTTTGTTTACATACTGCTGCCATCAGGAAATCATGCTGATATCAGATGAGTCATTGTTGTTAAGGACATGACATCTGCCTGCTCCTTAACAATTGTCTCTTCCCAATGAATCTGAATGATCCAAAAATTTAGTTATAACTTTTTTGGATTTGTTCACATTCATTACTATGTCCATTTGGAAATTTGGATCCATCTGAATCTCCGAAAATGAAAATTTCATCCACGAAACAAATCTGAACGAAACGAATAGCAGATGCCTAGATATGATATCCTCACTGAATGCACTGGTGGTAATAATACTGACAGCTATTATTAGTCTAGACATCAGAGTCAAATTATTTATGCTTTCACCCTAGTTAAGGGGGATGCAATTCTTTATAAAATTCTAAGTCTTAGGGATTGTGGGTGGTTATAGAATAGTGTTATGTGGAGGTTTTCTGTTTGTGTGTGTGTGTCTTGTTTTTGTCTGTTGGTTGACCTGGATAGACTTGTGTCTTTTTCAACCAGATTAACTATGTACTGTAACTATGAATGTTTTCCAGGAGTGTCATAGTTTGAATATTTTCTGTATTCACTTTGAAAGTTTAAGGACATTTATGGAAAATACTGTTATAATGTGGTTCAAATTTCAGAAAACTCCTACATATGTCTGCTTAAGTTCTGAATAGCACATTTTAATACTGCTTTCATTATCCACTTCAGCCCTGGAAGATTTACCCCCCTTCATGACCAGGTCATTTTTTGCTATGGGGCGCTATGTTACTTTAACTGACAATTGCGCAGTCATTATAAAATTAAATTAAATAGTACTTGTGAGCCACTTATTATGATTAGATAAGGTTCGCTGACATTAATCACATCCGCAGACAATGTGTGTATATAAAATAAAAAATATATAAATGTTGCGCTCCTAATTATTGTTAATAATGTGTATCAACTTACACTCTATTTTAAATACTGCCAATTGAAATGAAATAAATGTGAAAAAACAACAACATATGCCACCTGAATAAATTACTCAAAACCAAATTAACAAAAAATTAAATAAAGTCTCTGGTGACAAATAAATAATGACAGTCCCAAAAAAAAAAACTATAGTGATCCAAAAATATATAAAGTGAATTAATAAACAATAAAAGTCTCTGGTGATGAGAAAAAATAGTGACAAGAAGTGATTCAAAAAATGATGAATTGTGATTTTCAGTGACTCCTTAATGTGATTAGGTTATGCGCTCACCTCCTTTTAAGCCTATTAAAAGGCTTACTCCGCTTTTTGTTCACAAATGGAACTCTGTATAATATGCTGCACCATGTAATGGGTGGTGGGTATCCCTTAATTGCTTTCCAGTGCTCCTCTCCTCATAGGCCCATATCCCTGCAGGGATCTCTCACTCCTTCTGCTGCTGTTTATCTCCTCCTTAGATGTTCCTCAGTAAGAAAGAAATTGGGACATAGTGCCTTATGCTTTAAGACTAAAACTTTATTTTGTGCCCAAATAATGCACTCTCTTTTCATATATTAAAAAACCGCGTTGTTGAAATGACAATCTTTAGTTGTGTGTGCTGCACACAGAGAATACTTGCCATTCACGGGTGCAGAGTGATGTCGCAGCCCCTCTCCTACGCATTACGCCACAGGTCACGTGGCTTCATCAGGGGGTTGTGATTGGACATTCACTTCACCCTTACTACTTTATATAGTCAATCTCTGCCATTTTCTTGTAGTTAACATGGACGCGGCCATCTTTTTACTTGCATGTCCATACGGTGGAGTGATACGTAGTATCTATAAATCTAAAAATAGAAACTTAATTACTAAATTACAATCACCGGCAGAAGTGATTGCTGTCAGTGTAGTTATCGGCCCCAAAAAGATGGCCACGTCCCTGTTAACAACAAGAAAATGGTGGAGATCGACTATATAAAGTAGTAAGGGTGAAGTGAACGTCCAATCACATTCCCCTGATGAAGCCACGTGACCTGTGGCGTAACGTGTAGGGGAGGGGCTGCGACATCACTCTGCACCCGTGGACGGCGAGTATACTCTGTGGCATATATTGTTGTTTTTTTACATTTATTTAGTTTCAATTGGCAGTATTTAAAATAGAGTGTAAGTTGATACACATTATTAACAATAATTAGGAGTGCGACATTTATATATTTTTTTAATTGCGCAGTCATGCCACGTTGTACATAAATTAAATTTATAGCATTTTTTCCCCACAAACAGAGCTTTCTTTTGGTTGTGTTTCATTTTTTATTATTTGCTCTATAAATGAAAAAAAGGGCAACATTTTTTTTACAAAAACAGTATTTTTTTCCTTTCTGCTTTAAAACATATTGAATAAAAAAAATAATAATTTAGTCGTAAATTTAGGGCTAACCAGTGTTTTTGTGTCTACATTTAGGTGTTTTTACTAGGCATTGTGCTGGATTTTATTCACTGCTTTGCAGGGAAATGAAATCTAGCAGTTCACTGCTGACGGGATACATCTCTGCCTTGTTTACAGTACATAGGCAGAGCTGTGCCCTGTCACTGTCCTCAGCAATGAACAGGTGTTCATCCAATTGGCCGGAACCTGTTGATCGAGTTCTGCTGTGTCCAATCACAGCAGAAGCGTGCTCCGGCAGCACATGCACAGAACGTCTGCCCTGTAGCAGTAAATCTGATATAGGGCAGACAGAAAGTGGTTATTGTTACTCTACAGTGATTTCCTATTGGAAAAGCCATATGCATATTTAATTTCTAATCTATTTCTTTTTTATACTTTTATTATTCAGCTCAACATCACATTTGTCCTGTTATTTTTCTCATTGTCTTTAAGCTTCCCACACCAATAATTTTGGTAAAAAATGACTTGCTGTATTCTTAATTACTTATGTCTTGTCTGGTTAATTTGTTTAAATTAATTAAGTTTTTTCCTTGACATTTATATGTAGTAGTTAGACACTTTGGTCAAAGAAAAAAAGTAGACGACGACTGTATTATTCTTCACATCCTAGTACTTCAAGAAATATGGAAATTAGATTAATCTAATTTGAAATTTAGGTAGACAGTTGCATATTTCTAGTGTGGCTGAAAGATCTCATCCTTAACCCTTTGAAGGGTTTCAGGGTACCCTTTCAAGCCAAATGGGACATGGAGATCCTGCAACATACCTAATCATAATTTGCTGTTAGAGTATTTTTCACAAACTTACCCCACAATTTGTTTTTTGAAATGGTAGATGGATGTAGGTTGGGTGGAAGGACGAAGGGTGTTTGCATCAAGGATAGCAGTGAATCCTATATGTTACCAAATGAAAGCAAAATACTATCAATGAGAGCAGGCTCTAGCATGGTCTGTTTTTTTCTTGAGCCATGGGTTGTGTGAATTGTTGACTGCAGACTGTCAATAGATTGTGAAATGATGAGACATCGCTGATCCTACATGGCCCTGAAACATTGGCTTACTTGACTGATGTGACATTGCACTAATAAAAGAGTGTGTATGTTTGCAACAGAGTTCTGGTGATGTCTCATCATTTTACTGTGGGTTATGCGCTGCTATCCATTACAGTCACTACGAGCATTCATGTGTTACTAAGGTCAAACAATGGAAGGAGTGCAGTTTTCATCTTTTGTTTCATGACACTAGAACAGCAATGGGCAAACTACGGCCCGCGGGCCGTATACGGCCCGGCGGACCTTTTAATCCGGCCCGCGGAGCTAGGCTCCCGCAAGGCCAGTGGTCGGCAAGCCGCGGCTCTTTACAAATTTAGATGCGGCTCTCCTGTGTGCCGGGCGCCCGCTCCCCTCCCTCCTCTCCTCCTCTCCCCTCCCTCCTCTCCTCCTCTCCCCTCCCCTCCTCTCCTCTCCTCTCGGATGGCCGCCCCCCCTCTCGGATGGCCGCCCCCCTCCCTCCTCTCGGACGTCAGGACTCTGCAGCTGTCAGGATGTAGGCGGGGCAGCGTGACGAACTCCTCTCACAGTCCTCCCTGAAGACCAGAACGGCGCGGGAATACGAGAGGAACGCGCGGACCAAAGGTAAGTGAATTGACACAGGGGGGGGACTTACTATATGGGGGATGAATTACTATATGGGGGACTTACTATATGGGGAATGAATTACTATATGGAGGACTTACTATATGGGGAATGAATTACTATATGGGGGACTTACTATATGGGGAATGAATTACTATATGGAGGACTTACTATATGGGGAATGAATTACTATATGGGGGACTTACTATATGGGGAATGAATTACTATATGGAGGACTTACTATATGGGGAATGAATTACTATATGGAGGACTTACTATATGGGGAATGAATTACTATATGGAGGACTTACTATATGGGGAATGAATTACTATATGGGGGACTTACTATATGGGGAATGAATTACTATATGGAGGACTTACTATATGGGGAATGAATTACTATATGGGGGACTTACTATATGGGGGATGAATTACTATATGGGGGATGAATTACTATGTGGGGGATGAATTACTATATGGGGGATGAATTACTATGGGGGATGAATTACTATGGGGGATGAATTACTATAGGGGGTATGAATTACTATGGGGGACGAATTACTATATGGGGGACGAATTACTATATGGGGGACGAATTACTATATGGGGGATGAATTACTATGGGGGATGAATTACTATATGGGGGATGAATTACTATGGGGGATGAATTACTATATGGGGGATTAATTACTATATGGGGGATTAATTACTATGGGGGATTAATTACTATGCTTACTATGGGGGAATATTACTATACTTACTATGGATGACACATACACATCATTCATCTACTCTTGGTCCGGCCCCCGGGTCCAATATATGAACCCATTGCGGCCCTCAAGTCAAAAAGTTTGCCCACCCCTGCACTAGAACATGACACTAAGGACTGCCTAGCTAGTGACAGCTGACTGTACAAATAGGATTACAAAAACATGAAATCATTAATCAAAAATTAGGTCATGCTATAGGTTAGAGAGAGGGTTAGGCAGCAAGTAGAAAAAAGGACAGTAGGAGTCATAACAAGAGGTAACTTGTGAACAAAAAGACAGAACATTATTTTAAAAAAAAGCAGCTCAGCAGTTCAGGATACAGTGACTCTGGAACTGCACTGATCCAGATTTATCCTGTGGTTGTTAAAGTCTGCAGCATGACCACACTGAATATCTTCTAGTACAGCGGTTCTCAACCTGGGGGTCGCGACCCCTTTGGGGGTCGAACGACCATTTCACAGGGGTCGCCTAAGACCATCGGAAAACACATATTTCCGATGGTCTTAGGAACCGAGACACCGCACCTGTCTCCGGCGATGTGTGGGCGGGATGATATGCTGCCCCTGTCACCGCCTCCTCGCCGCTGATTGGCCACCGGAACTGTAGCTCAGGAGAGGCACACAGGCGGCCAATCACCGGCGAGGAGGTGGAGCTTGGAGAGGAGGAGCCGAGCGGCAGCGCGCGGAGATCGAAGAAGATCGAGGGAGCTGCAGGAACGAGTGAAGAGAGAGGCCAGAGAAGGAAGACAGCTGACAGGTAAGTGCAAATTTTGCTGCTGCAGCCAGGTATGCAGGCTGTAGATGGGAGAGGGAGAGAGCGAGCCCAGGCTGGAGCAGGAGTCAGCAAGGTAAGTATCATTGGTGTCAGTGGGAGGGATAGTGCCCCATCATTTGTGTCACTAATACCAACGATGGGGCGCTATTCCTCCCCCCACTGACGCCAACGATGGGGCGCTATTCCTCCCCCCACTGACGCCAACGATGGGGCGCTATTCCTCCCCCCACTGACGCCAACGATGGGGCGCTATTCCTCCCCCCACTGACGCCAACGATGGGGCGCTATTCCTCCCCCCACTGACGCCAACGATGGGGCGCTATTCCTCCCCCCACTGACGCCAACGATGGGGCGCTATTCCTCCCCCCACTGACGCCAACGATGGGGCGCTATTCCTCCCCCCACTGACGCCAACGATGGGGCGCTATTCCTCCCCCCACTGACGCCAACGATGGGGCGCTATTCCTCCCCCCACTGACGCCAACGATGGGGCGCTATTCCTCCCCCCACTGACGCCAACGATGGGGCGCTATTCCTCCCCCCACTGACGCCAACGATGGGGCGCTATTCCTCCCCCCACTGACGCCAACGATGGGGCGCTATTCCTCCCCCCACTGACGCCAACGATGGGGCGCTAGTCCTCCCACTGCAAAATTACAGTTATGAAGTAGCAACGAAAATAATTTTATGGTTGGGGGTCACCACAACATGAGGAACTGTATTAAGGGGTCGCGGCATTAGAAAGGTTGAGAACCACTGTTCTAGTAGTTGGCATAGGTGGGCACTGAATGCAGAAAGATCAAGCAATTAGACTGCAAGAGGTACACAGTTTTGGACTGTTTGTTATACATTCATTGGTTGAATGGGGGATGAAATGATTAGAGATTGTGTAAAATAGGGAGCAGATAGCATTACCTGTAGATAATGTTGACCATGTAATATTTGATTTGTTTCACTCTGAAGTCTACATTTGTAGGTTTACATATATAAAAAATGCCTATTTTTCACCAAATATTTCCACTGGAATACCTTGTGTAAGGAAAGCCATTAACCCTTAATAATATACGTTATGTGCTGGCCTCCCTTATAGTCCTCTACTGTAGGTTTCCGTTGCCCAGTCCCCACTTTTGAAGACTAAATATTTTTTTTTTTTGTGGATTGAGCAGCAGTAATTGTAATGATTGTGCGCAGTAGGGACATGGAAGCTGTGCACGACAGCCATCTTGTTAAGGTCCCAGTCATTTTGTTTCATGAGCAGTGACCTACCTCCTCTTGCTAACTGTGGAATTTGTAGCTGTAAGTTTTAACAAAATTCAAAAGAGCTTCTTATCTTAACTAAAACACAATAGATTCTAGTGTCCAGACCTGGTCAGAGCTGTAAACAGC